>NW_026873650.1:0-15047 GCF_032173495.1 Musca vetustissima | reverse complement strand
ATAGTCAATGAATAAAATACCTTTGAAGTCCCAAAAACCCGTTGCCATAACCTTACCAGCCGATTGAATTGTTTTAGGGCACTTCCTCCAGCTTCAGTCCATTTTATTTAGCTTAAAACGATCCAAACAAACAAACAACGCTTAAATCGCGCCCATCTTGCAGAAAGCTTTTTCATCTGTACTTCTTCATGCACAATTAAATGGACTCAATCATTTGAGATACTCATGATATTAACAATTTCACGCACTTTTATTCGTTGATCATTTCATACCATACCATGCACTTTGGCTACAATTTATGTTGTTGTTTTTGGACGTCCACTGCGTGGTTCATCTTCAATGCTTGTACGACCATGTTTAAATTCAGCAACCCAATTTTGTACTGTTGTATACGAAAGAGCGCATTCACCTAACACATTCACCATATCATATAAACCTTTTACTAAACCTATGTGAAGTCAATCTGTACATAATTCAGTACACTATGCAAACTTTGGGTAAACTATTGTGGACTCGAACAAACCTATATTATTTAAACTTGAACCTAATATCTCTAATTTCAATAAGGTTTGTCCTTGGGCCAATCAAGTGAGCTGTTCCAAATGTCATCCAATTTGCATAAATCGACAACTCAGAAAGTGTTTCTATGCATATTCTCAAGAGTAACCATGGATCTATCTTGTTTTCTTTAGCATGTTACAAACATAATGGGGGATGTTTTTGCTAAAGAATCAACTCACTCCCTCAAAAATATGTTTTACAATTGTTATAATGCTCAAAGTTGAGGTAATAACTGAACATTACCAATGTAACAGTAACATCACAGCTAAAACAACAACACCGACATTACCTTCATTTTATCTACATGCAGAACAAAGTATACTTGTCAACAACTGGAAGACCTGACATAAGTATAATGGTCTTAAATAGATCGTGTTGTAGTTTCAACTATGTGCTAGTTAGGGGAAAATGAAACACATGACAATCCTTCCCCTATTTTACACACATACTTATATAGCACTGAGTTGTCATATGGACGGCAAAATATATCAAAACTATATCAGTATTTGTGTGCTTATTGTAATATCTTCAAAACTAAGATTGGGGAGGGGGGGGTAAAATACCATTAGGGTGAAAGTACTGAACCATATACATAATGCCCTATTCCAATTGGAAAACTGGGAGTAAACTTATATGGGGACTATACTCTGACGTCGACCCCATATTCAACCCCATAGTCACCTCGGATATTCAATGGATTTTAGTTTACACTTTTTATACGGTTACACATTAAACGTTTAATATGTAACCCGTCGTCCACAATAATGTTCATACAAATCATATTCAAAATATTGTTTCATTTTCAAAAGAGCTCAAACTTAAAAAAACCTAGTTTTCCAAGAATTATTTTCCATTCTGATTTTTTTTTATTTCAAAATCAACTTTAATTCACAAGAACAGGGCCGCCATTTTCTTCTTCTACTATGAGAAAAAGTTGTTGAGTATTCATCTTAACACTTGTTTGCACAATCAATTCCATAGAGTTTGTTCTGTTTTATTGCAATTTATCTTCTCTCAAGCAGAAACCTACATTTTGCAACACAATTATCGCGACAACTGAAATGAAATATGATTGGAGGGGGGAGGATAGATAGCGAAAAAAACTTAAATAGGCACTCGTCAAAGTAACATAGATGAATGCAATGTAAAGCAAACGATGTTTCAAAGCGAACAAAAAACATCAAACTTCAACGAATAAAAAATGACTTTCAAATCGTTCAGCTAAATGGAGTTGATGTTCATAGACCGACCATAACCACAAAAGCGTACGATGAAACTGTCATTCAATGCCATTCAAGTGGCAGGGCAATATAAATTTTAACTTTTCGGTTCATTTTTTCGCAGTGGACAATGTTTACAACGTTATACATATGAAGGAAGATTTTTAATGGGAATGAAGTGTATCGTTTGTATGTTTGAAATTGCGGAGAGGAAAAATATTTCTGGAAAAAAATTGATTCGTAAAAAAATATTGTGTCCATTTTTATAAATGGAATAACAATTTTTGTAGAGAAAATAACAAAATGTTGAGGGAACTAATAGATTTATGCGGCTGAAAAATAAAAAAAAAAAATTGAGACCAAATAACGCCTTGTTTTTTACCAAAAACGCACGAACAAGCAACGATTTTTCAACTGATTAGTTATAATGGTACAAAAATTCAACATTTCTACTGTGTAAATTTAAACCGATTTCTACAAAATGCAATCGGATAAACATTAGGACTTTAATACTCCATTTTATCTATACCACAATGTGGTAAAAATTATAATGATGCAAAAACCAGTAAGGAAAGTTCAAAAGACGGACGGGCTACAGGGTTGCCAATATTCGACGGACCCATGTTTATACCCCTCACTACACTGTGGTACAGGGTATTATGTCTTTGTGAATATGTTTGTAACAGGCAAAAGGAAACGAGATAGACCTATGGTTCCTTTTGAGATTATGCGTAGAATCACATTCATTTCCGTCCGTCAGTCCGGCTGTCCATGTTAAATTATAAACAAAGTACAGGTCGCATTTATGCTCCGAATTGGATGAAATTTGGCACAGCTCATTTGTTTGGCCCAAGGACGAACCCTTATGAAATTGGGAAAAATCGGTTCAGATTTAGATATAACTCCCATATATATATTTAACCGATTTGATGTAAACGGTCTCTATATATCCTTCGATTTGCACGAAATTTAGTACAGCCTAATCATTTAGGTCTAGAATGATGTATGCCAAGTTTCGTGGAAATCGGTCCAGATTTAGATGTAGCTCCCATATATAGTTTCGTCCGATTTCATGTAAATGGTGCCCAAAGTCCCTATATATCTTTCGATTTGCACGAAATTTGGCATAACGTACTGAATTGAGCCTAGAATGATGTCTGTAAAGTTTCGTGAAAATCGGTCAAGATTTAGATATAGGTCCCATATATAGTTTCGTCCGATTTCATGTAAATGGTGCATCAAAGTTCCTATATATCCTTCGATTTGGACGAAATTTGGCATAACGTACTGAATTGAGCCTAGAATGATGTCATCCAAGTTTCGAGAAAATCTGTCCAGATTTAGATATAGCTCCCATATATAGTTTCGTCCGATTTCATGTAAATGGTGCCCCAAAGTCCTATATATCTTTCGATTTGCACGAAATTTGGCATAACGTACTGAATTGAGCCTAGAATGATGTCTGTAAAGTTTCGTGAAAATCGGTCAAGATTTAGATATAGGTCCCATATATAGTTTCGTCCGATTTCATGTAAATGGTGCACCAAAGTTCCTATATATCCTTCGATTTGCACGAAGTTTGGCATAACGTACTGAATTGAGCCTAGAGTGATGTCTGCCAAGTTTCGAAAAAATTGGTCCAGATTTAGATATAGCTCCCTTTTATTATAGATTGATTTTAAGTAATTGAAGCACCAAGGAACCAATAGGCTGATAGGAACAAAACGTTCTAAAATTAGTATAACCTAACCTGTGACAAGTTTGGTTGAAATCGCTTAATATGTGGATAGAGCTTCCATATATATTTTCGCCCGATTTCAAGTAAATTGGGCATGTTAGTCAGATTGACATAAAATTTTGAACAACGTACAAAATTGAGCATAGAATTACGTAGTTGCGTTTTCTAGAAGTACAGACATAGCCCAACGGATGACCTATTTATATTTGTTTGAAGTCGATATACATACCTTTGTCCCATTGTAACAAACGAATGACATGTTTATGGATAGATCTAGGTAGATTCACATTTAGATAAACATCATATATTTTATTTGATCCAATTTCATGTTAATAGTCCTGTTTAATATACCCATAGTGGTGAAAGGTATCATATAGTCGGCCCCGTCCGACTTTACTACTTTCCTTACTGGTTTTTTTTAAAAAAATCAAAGAAAAAATAAAAATTTGGCGGCTGGCAATGTTAATCATTTAATTTGTTCCAAATAGATTTGTTTACATAAATTTTTGAATATGATATCTCTCAAATGGCGCCTCTGGCGTTGATGACGTATTGTGCCCTTTTTGCTGCATTTTCCATCGTTTTTGCCAACATTTCGGCCGGAATAGCGGCTATTTCTTCACGAATATTGTCCTTGAGCTCCTCTACGGTCCTTGGCTTGTTAACGTAAACCTTGGACTTCAAATATCCCCACAAGAAGAAGTCAGGCGGCGTCAAATCGGGTGAACGTGGTGAGTCCAAATCACCACTTTTCGACATCAAACGGCCGGAAACAAATTCATCAGAAAATCGATTGTTATGCGACTTGTGTGCGGTGGAGCGCCATCTTGTTGAAACCAGAACTGCCTCATACGCTTTCGACGAATAATTGGCATCACAAAATTGGTCATCATGTCGCGATAACGCTCCTGATTGATGGTAACAGCATGGCCATTTTCATTTTGGAAGAAAATCGGCCCAATGACCGTTTTCGCACTAACGCCGCACCAAACTGAAGAGGCACTTCTTGAATCTCCTGAGGATTTCAATTTTGCTTATTTACGGTCCCATTCAATGTGAAATGGGCTTCATCGGACATGATAATTTTGTTCCAAAATTGCTCGTCATCTTCGGCCATTTCGATGACTCTTTGGGCCCATTTCAATCGACGAGGCTTGTCCGCAGGCAATATTCTTTGCGTCAATTGAATTTTGTACGGGAACAAATGCAAATCAATGCGAATAATCCGTTGTAAAGTGGACCGAGCCATGCCCAACTGCTGAGAACGGCGTTTTTGGGATGTTCTTGGGGACCTCTCAACACTGGCTCGTGCGGCAGCGATATTCCCGGCCGATCGCCTTGGTCGACTTTTATATGGCCTCTTCGGATTAGAAAGAGCCTTACCAGTCGAAAATTGTTCGTATAAACGCTTAATGGTGTTCTTAGAAGGCGCACTTCTCACATTTTTTTAATGTTTTAAAAGCACGTTGAGTTTTCACAATTAACTTCTTCTGTTAAATGTAAATTTCAACTATTTCAGAGCGCTCGCGTGGTGTGTATTGGTACATGGTAAAAATCTGCTTGGACTGGCGCTTCAAACGCGGTATATAATTAAGCGGTGTGACATCTCTGTGAAAAGTTATGGCGTTGGCAGATGGGTCCGTCGAATATGGGCAACCCTGTACTATATGATACGCTTCACCACTTTGACACATACAAGATATGCTCATATAAACAATTTCCTTTAGATAGAATAGGCATAGCATCTATGAAGGACCATTGAAAAGGAATCGGGCGAAATTAACTGCGTGAAGTACATAGATATTTGAACTAAATTAAAACCACCCATTTATGAAAATTGCATATCAATCATCGAGCAAAATATGTATAAGATATATATATGAATGAACGTATTTGAGATACCATAGTAACCACCATTTGGTATACTGCCACACCGTGCGCTATCCAAAATTTATCTCGACACAAAATCCAATACACGTTATTCTAGGTTCCACTTGGTACGTTGTGCACTAATACGTCCTAATCGGACAAACTTTAGTTATTTGGTACAACATTTTGTGATATCCGATGAAAATATATATGGACGCTATGTTGAAACCTGACTCGTCTTTCATCTAATACGATGCGCCATTTACATAACATCAGACGAAACTTTATATGGGAGCTATATCTAAATCTGAACCAATTCCAACAAAATTTGCATATATACAAACATACATAAATTTGACCCTAATTCTATAAGTTGTGCAAAATCTTGTTTTCATCGGACAAATATTGGCAGTATGGTTCTTCATTTACAAAAAACCGGAATATATATGGCAGGAAACTATATATGGGAGCTATATTCTAAATCCGAACCGATTTCAACAAAACTTCACGGACGTCAACCTGTAGTAACATCAATACGCTATGCAAAATGTCTCAATCGGACATTCTTTGACAGCATGGTGCAACATTTACACGAATTTGGAGGAAACTATATATGGGAGCCATATCTAAATCTGAACCGATACCAACAAAACTTCGCATACATAAATTTGGACCTAATTCAGTGCGCTGCGCAAAATTTTGTGTCAATCGGCCTAAATTTTACTCTTAAGTGCTCCATTTATGTGAGCTATATCTAAATCTAAACCGAGTTTCTCCAATTTCAATAGGGATCGTCCTTGAGCCAAATAAGTGGCTTGTGCCAAATTTCATTTAAATTGGATCATAAATGCGACCTGTATTTTGTTCACAAAAATACATGGTCGGTACCACAGTGTGATGAAGGGTATAAAAGGACTGTTTATTAATCCGAATTTGACCTATATACTTAGATATTCAGTTCACACCATGTTAAGGATTATTTTTTAACGGAAAAAATAAACGTTGATTTTTAACTGTCAAAAATGATTTTTATTTTTTCCGTCAAAAATAAAAGTCTTTTTGCGATTTTTATTTTTTCCGTCAAAAATAAAAGTCTTTTTGCGATTTTTATTTTTTCCGTCAAAAATAAAAGTCTTTTTGGGACTTTTATTTTTTCCGTCAAAAATAAAAGTCTTTTTGGGATTTTTATTTTTTCCGTCAGAAAATAAAAGTCCTTTTGGGATTTTTATTTTTTCCGTCAGGAAATAAAACTCTTTTTATGTAAAGAAGTTTATACAACTTGTAATCAGTTATAAAATTACAATTTATAAATCTCTGTCCTTATTACAATAAGTGTACACATAAGTAATCAAGATCAAAGGTAAAAAATATTTGTTATAAATTTTTAAAAAATAGTCTAGTGTACCAAATCATGAATATAAATTAAAGAATCATTCCCCTGACTATTAGGTCAAAGGTTATATAACTGGTACCAAACTCTATATGTTTATTTACGTAAAAAGACTTTTATTTTCTGACGGAAAAAATAAAAATCACAAAAAGACTTTTATTTTTGACTGAAAAAATAAAAGTCCCAAAAAGACTTTTATTTTTGACGGAAAAAATAAAAGTCCCAAAACTGTTATTTTTGACGGAAAAAATAAAAATCCCAAAAAGACTTTTATTTTTGACGGAAAAAATAAAAATCATTTTTAACAGTTAAAAATCAACGTTTATTTTTTCCGTTAAAAAATAATTAATTAAAGTGGATTTTTTTTATTTAGGTCACATAATAACAGTTATTTTTTACCTGATTTGATATAAGTTATAACCGTTACGGTCCCTCTTCCCCCAATATGAGTTGGAGATTTGCGAACAATCAGCAAAAGCTAGTTAGTAAGCCCAGAAAATATTAAATCTGGACCCACCAGTAATATTACCCTAATTCAGAATTTGTTGTTGTCATTGTGGGATCGCTACAACAAAAATCTGTATTGAAAAGAACTGTTTCTAAAGAGAACGCAACTGCCGAACCTTGACAAATTTCCATTTAATTCGCAGATGCGATAAGTGATGGCCCGTGTGATTTTTGACTGTCAAAAAGATGGAAACGTCATAACCTGTATAAAATGTAATAGATATAATAATGCCATTTATTTAAATATTTTCACCGTATACAGTTATTTCCAAGAATTTATAATATTTTTACACATTTCTGATTATTTCTTTCTATTTTTAAGAATAAAATTTTATCATTTCATATCTTATTTTAATATTCACTAATGGAAATAACTCTTTTGTCAAAACATAATGACTTTGCATGGATTTCCGACGTATGTATAATACGTTGGAAATTTATGTCATTTACGTCACTATTTCTGACGGACCATCCCTGCATACAACCATTGTAAAGCCACATAGCCCATTATGACTGATGAGTTATATCTCATTGCAAAACATCGATCATCGAGAGAACCAGTGAGGAATGTAGTAAAGTCGGACAACCATTAGGAGTTTGGTGCACCATTTACTTAAAATCGGATGAAAATATATATGTGGGATCTATATCTAAATCTGAGCCGATTTCAACGAAACTTGCCAGAGATTAATTTTTATTTATTTCAGTACATTGAAAAAAAAAAAATTGTGCCATCCGGAAAAAAACTTTGGGTCTTTAGAGCACAATTTACATAAAATCGAAAGAGAATATATATGGGAGCTATATCTAAATCTGAACCGATTTTTACGAAACTTTGCACACATCATTCTAGACATAATTACACTAGTACACTATGCCAAATTTCGTGAAAATCCACGATTGATAGGGACTTTGGTGCACCATTTACATTAAATCGGATGAGAATATATATGTGAGATATATCTAAATCTGAACCGAGTTGCAGTATACTTAACAAACATCATTCTAATCGCCAAATTGGTACACCATTTACATTAAATCGTACAAAAATATATGGGAGCTATATCTAAATCTGAACCGATTTTCCAGAAACTTAACAAACATCAGTATATACTTATTTTAGTATGATGTGCCCAGTTTCGTTCAAATCGAAAGATATATAAGAACTTTAGTGGACCATTTACATAATATCGGACGAAAATATATTTGGGAGCTATATCTAAATCTGAACCGATTTTTACGAAACATAACAAACATCATTCTAGACTTAATGTAGTACATTATGCTAAATTTCGTGCAAACCGAAAGATACATAGGGGCTTTGGTGCACCATTTACATTTAATCAGGCGAAAATATATATGTGAGCTATATCTAAATCTGGACCGATTTTCAGAACACTTGACACACAACAGCCTAGACCTAGACAAAACAAGGCAGAAATCACTCTAGGCTCAATTCAGTACGTTATGCCAAATTTCGTGCAAATCGAAAGATATATAGCGACTTTGGTGCACCATTTACATGAAATCGGACGAAACTACATATATGGGAGGTATATCTAAATCTGGACCGATTTTCACTAAATTGGCAGACATAATCCTAGGCTCAATTCAGTACGTTATGCCAAATTTCGTGTAAATCGAAATATATATAGGGACTTTGGTACACCATTTACATTAAATCGTACAAAAATATATGGGAGCTATATCTAACTCTGAACCGATTTTAAAGAACTTTAACACACATCATTATAGACTTAAGTTAATACGCTGTGCCAAATTTCATGCAAATTGAAATATATATAGGCACTTTGGTGCACCATTTATATCTAAATCTGAACCGATATTTACGAAACTTAGCACACATAATTTTAGACTGAATTAAGTCTACGTTGTGCCAAATTTCGTGCAAAGCGAAGGATATTGGTGCACCATTTACATTAAATCGGACGAAAATATATATGGGGAGCTATATATAAATCTGAACCAATTTTTCCCAATTTAAATAGGGTTCGTCTTTGGGCCAAAAAAATCCATCTGCATCCGAACCAGGTGAATGTGACTTCTAGAAGAAGTGCAGAGAAGATTCCCCGATTGATTCAAATGAGTGGCCAATTAATGTGAATAATAATTGGTATGCTAACGAAGGGGTGAACAACATATCGAACATATACATTGTCGTAAAGAATGTGTCGAACCTAAACAGGTATAGGATAAGGATAGAATAAGTGATTTGCAATTGGTTTGAGCGCATGAAAATGTGTATTAATCAAGTTGAGGAATACTTTAAAAAACAATAGATAATGATATTCACATGTTGATATAGGATAAACTTATCTTAACACGTTGACGAACAGTTGCGTCTATAGCAGTCAAGTTCACTATGTGACATGACGGCTGTAGCAGCACAAATGTGCATTTACCAGCGCACAAGTAGAAGCCTAGTGTCATGTTTTCGAATTTCACTTGTTTCTACTGTCCGTCAACGTGTTAACTCATCTGTGAAAGCCACCCTTCAGCATTTCGTCTATTACAAAATAACTCTTTCCTGTGTAGTTTCCTCAATATGAAAGGCACCCTCCTGCTTAAACACTATCTTAAGCTTGAAAACCTTTTTGCTTCAGCTTTACAATGAATGACTCCATTCAAAATTATTGACTTAACTGGTTTATGAGAAACTCTGCGATTTTTGTTACATTTCTTCCTTCAGCTCGTCCTTAGGTATTTTAACTACAGAAAACAGTCATCCTTTAAACGATATTTAAACTTTCAAACTATCAATAGCATGGTATATCCAATCAATATATATGTCTTCCCAAGTTAAAAAGAACATACAGAAAACTTTAATTTGTTACCTATTTAAACATTTTTACAAAATACCATGAAGTTTTTAAAACATTTTTATTCTGTAAATTTGTCTAAGAAACTTTCTAAGAACTTAATATGACACACAAGGAAGTTGTACCGAAAGGAATTTAATAAAATCCAACATACATTATAACCCATCACCAATCGAATACCAGTTACTCAATAAGTAACTGCATTAAATACACACACATTAAAGCAATTTAAAGAAGAAAGAAGTTATCAGTCCTTTTGTCGACAATTGACAGTCAATGAACTAACCAGACAGAAAAAACCAACCAACATATCAAACATTGTCTGGCGGTCCAACTTCTTACTGAATCTGCGGACCGCAAGGAATATGTATGGGTGTTGAGCATAACAACACCAACAAAGTTTTAATTAAAATTTAATGCCACTCAAGGACCTCATTGTTGAGTTCTTGTTTTACGGTTCAAAATAAATGTCCGAATTCATTATCATTGCAAAAGGAACACAGCAACAACAACAATGAGAAGAAGAAACGTAAAAACAAATAAAGCAGTAAAAAGCTCTCAGCTCAATGATGATTTTTTTTTTTTTGGGTAAGTGTGATAGTGGCTAGCGTTGGTGCACCGATGACAAACAATACCACTGATGGCGATAATCATGACTGGCAGCATTATTGCGAAAATCACCAACTGTTTGTTCCTTTTGTTTATCCCTTTAAGGCTCCGCAAAACCCCCTTAAGTAACGAAATTAAAAAAGGTTTTCCGGTTCTGTTTCTCTTTGTTTGTGTTGTTGTTTATTTATTCGGTTAACTGATGAGTTCTGACTGACCAGTTGGATGATTGTCTGTTGTTTATTGCTGTTCGAATGAGATAAAGTTGCAAGCATTACATTAATATATGTTTGCTTACATTGTGGCAGGATTTAAACCAAGAATTAAAAAGAAAACAAAATTGAAAGCATTATTTTATTTCACTTGAAATCTCAGCTTTAAACTTGAAAAGGAGAGAAAGAGATAGTTGAAGTAGGTAATATTTTTGAAAAACGAGGGAGAGTTTCTTAGAAGAGCTCAGGCTGAAAATCCCTGATAGACGAGCTGAAGTAGAGTGTCTTATAGACGAACTGAAGCATGTAGATTCGTAGACAAGCCGGATACAGGCAATCTGACTTGAGCCGAGAGAATTTCATAGATAAGCGAAAACGGGAATTCTTTCATAAATTAGATGAAGCAGGGAGTCTTTCATTCTTTCTATATAGACAAACTGAAGGAGTCGAGCTGAAGTCTTTATAAACGAAATGAAACAGAGATTGAGGAATCTTTCAGAGACGTGCATAGTGTATTTCATAGACACGATAAAACAGGTCGAACAGAAGGAAGTATTTATAGGCGAGTAGAAGGGAGTCTTTCATAGACAAGCAGAAGTGAGCTGAAACAGAAAGACTTTTTATACGACCTGAAGCAATAAGTCTATATTGATCTACTTTTTAGGCTGACCCACCCCCACGAGACGTCACAAAGTTCGATGTTTTGGGAAGATGTTGTTATATTGTAACGTCAAGTTTTCTCCTGTTGCTGGAATATTCTTGCGGAAGAAGCATTCGTCACAGAAAATTTACATTGAAGTTACGGAGAGTAAAAATATGACGTTTTAATTTTAACCAGTAAGGAAAGTAGTAAAGTTGGACTGGGCCGACTATATGATACCCTTCACCACTTTGGGGATATTCTACATATGTATCTTTACAGATGTCGTCTTTTTGAAGGAACATTGACATCATATTGAACGAACTTAAAAATGCGATCTTTATATAAAAGTAAACCGACTAACATCAATCCTTACACATGCCATTCTACAATCTATTCCATACTTTGTAAATAGACTTTAAGCTAACTTCACTGTTTATGCTTCACTGTTTAAAATGTAATATCAATCAAGCACCCATTGATTATTTGGTTTACAATCAACATAAATAGGTCGAAATTATATATGGAAGCTATTCTATATCTATATCTAAACCGATTTCAAGGAAACTTGGCCGATATTAATTTATATTAATTTCAGTACGTTTTGCCAATCGGCCTAGCTATTGGTCTTTAGTACACAATTTACTTAAAATCGGACGAAAGTATATATAGAGGCTATATGTAAATCTGAACCAATTTCAAGAAAACTTGACACACGAAAGGTTATAGTAACTTCAGTACATTGTACAAAATTGTGTGTGGGTCGGCCAATCTTTGGTTCTTTAGTGCACAATTTACATTAAATCGGACGAAAATATATATTGGAGCTATATCTAATGCGGTGTACACACTACCATTTTTGAATGACACTCTTGCTCAAATTTTGCTTGATAGTGTGGCCTCACATGTTTGTCATTCATTAGGCAACCACAAAAATATTTATGGTTGTTGGACAGTCAGTAATCGATAAAAAAACCAGCAAGGAAAGTAGTAAAGTCGGACGGGGCCGACTATATGATACCCTTCACCACTATGGGTATATTAAACAGTACTATTAACATGAAATTGGATGAAATAAAATATGTTATATTTATCTAAATGTGAATCTACCTAGATCTATCCATAAAGTATGTAAATCGACTTTAAACAAATATTGGGCTATGTTTGTACTTCTAGAAAACGCAACTACGTAATGCTATGCTCAATTTTGTAAGTTGTGCAAAATTTGATGTCAATCAGACTACATGAGGAGTTTGATGCCCAATTTACGTGAAATCGGGCGAAAATATATATGGAAGCTCTACCCAAATATTAAGCGATTTCAAAAAACATGCCACAGGTTACGTTATAGTAATTTCAGAAAGTTTTGTTCCTATCAGCCTATTGGTTCCTTGGTGCGCAAATAATAAAAGGGAGCTATATAGAAATCTGGACCGATTTTCTCGAAACTTGGCAGACATCTCTCTAGGCTCATTTCAGTACGTTATGCCAAATTTCGTGCAAATCGAAGGATATATATTGATTTTGGTGCACCATTTATATATGAAATCGGACGAAACTATATATGGGAGCTATATCTAAATCAGGACCGAATTTCACGAAACTTGGCAGACATCATTCTAGGCGCAATTCAGTACGTAATGCCAAATTTCGTGCAAATCGAAGGATTTACATGAAATCGGACGAAACTATATATGGGAGCTATATCTAAATCTTGAACGATTTTCACGAAACTTGGCAGACATAATTATAGACCTAAGTGATTAGGCTGTACCAAATTTCGTGCAAATCGAAAGATATATAGGGACCGTTTACATTAAATCGGTTAAATATATATATGGGAGCTATATCTAAATCTGAACCGATTTTTCCCAATTTCAAAAGGGTTCGTCCTTGGGCCGATTAAGTGACCTATGCCGAATTTTATCCAATTCGGATCATAAATGCGACCTGTACTTTGTTTACAATTTAACATGCACAGACAGACGGACGGACATGCATAAATCGACTTAAAAAGTGATTCTATGCATATTCTCAAAAGAAACCATGTGTCTATCTCGTTTCCTTTTGCATGTTACAAACATATGCACAAAGACATAATACCCTGTACCACAGTGTGGTGAAGGGTATAAAAATAGTAATACAATGAAATTGGTTGAAATAAAATATGTGACATTTATCTAAATGTGAATCTTCCTAGATCTATTCATAAAGTATGTATATCGACTTCAAACAAATATAAACATTTCATCCGTTGGGCTATGTCTGTACTTCTAGAAAACGCAAATACGTAATTCTATGCTCAATTTTGTAAGTTGTGCAAAAATGTATGTCAATCTGACTACATGAGGAGTTTGATGCCCAATTTACTTGAAATCTGGCGAAAATATATATGGAAGCTCTATCCAAATATTAAGCGATTTCAAACAAACATGTCACAGGTTAGGTTATAGTAATTTCAGAACGTTTTGTTCCTATCAAGCTATTGGTTCCTTGGTGCGTCAATTACTTAAAATCAATCTATAATAAAATAGAGCTATATCTATATCTGGACCGATTTTCACGAAACAAGGCAGACATCACTCTAGGCTCAATTCAGTACGTTATGCCAAATTTCGTGCAAATCGAAAGATATATTGCGACTTTGGGGCACCATATATTGCGACTTTGGGCACCATGCCAAATTTCGTGCAAATCGAAGGATACGTTAAATACTTAAAATCAATCTATAATAAAAGGGAGCTATATCTATATGTGGACCGATTTTCACGAAAGAAGGCAGACATCACTCTAGGCTCAATTCAGTACGTTATGCCAAATTTCGTGCAAATCGAAAGATATATTGCGACTTTGGGGCACCATTTACATGAAATCGGACGAAACTATATATGGGAGCTATATAGAAATCTAGACCGATTTTCTCGAAACTTGGCAGACATCTCTCTAGGCTCATTAAATTTCGTGCAAATCGAAGGATATATAGGGACTTTGGTCCACCATTTACATGAAATCGGACGAAACTATATATGGGAGCTATATCTAAATCTGGACCGATTTTCTCGAAACTTGGCAGACATCTCTCTAGGCTCATTTCAGTACGTTATGCCAAATTTCGTGCAAATCGAAGGATATATAGGGACTTTGGTCCACCATTTACATGAAATCGGACGAAACTATATATGGGAGCTATATAGAAATCTGGACCGATTTTCTCGAAACTTGGCAGACATCACTCTAGGCTTAATTCATTACGTTATGCCAAATTTCGTGCAAATCGAAAGATATATTGGGACTTTGGGGCACCATTTACATGAAATCGGACGAAACTATATATGGGAGCTATATAGAATTCTGGACCGATTTTCTCAAAACTTGGCAGACATCTCTCTAGGCTCATTTCAGTACGTTATGCCAAATTTCGTGCAAATCGAAGGATATATAGGGACTTTGGTGCACCATATACA
>NW_026873649.1:0-14895 GCF_032173495.1 Musca vetustissima | reverse complement strand
AAATCCACGCCTCAGTTGGCCCTTGAAAAATATTCTTTAATAAATCCACGCCTCAGTTGGCCCTTGAAAAATATTCTTTAATAAATCCACGCCTCAGTTGGCCCTTGAAAAATATTCTTTAATAAATCCACGCCTCAGTTGGCCCTTGAAAAATATTCTTTAATAAATCCACGCCTCAGTTGGCCCTTGAAAAATATTCTTTAATAAATCCACGCCTCAGTTGGCCCTTGAAAAATATTCTTTAATAAATCCACGCCTCAGTTGGCCCTTGAAAAATATTCTTTAATAAATCCACGCCTCAGTTGGCCCTTGAAAAATATTCTTTAATAAATCCACGCCTCAGTTGGCCCTTGAAAAATATTCTTTAATAAATCCACGCCTCAGTTGGCCCTTGAAAAATATTCTTTAATAAATCCACGCCTCAGTTGGCCCTTGAAAAATATTCTTTAATAAATCCACGCCTCAGTTGGCCCTTGAAAAATATTCTTTAATAAATCCACGCCTCAGTTGGCCCTTGAAAAATATTCTTTAATAAATCCACGCCTCAGTTGGCCCTTGAAAAATATTCTTTAATAAATCCACGCCTCAGTTGGCCCTTGAAAAATATTCTTTAATAAATCCACGCCTCAGTTGGCCCTTGAAAAATATTCTTTAATAAATCCACGCCTCAGTTGGCCCTTGAAAAATATTCTTTAATAAATCCACGCCTCAGTTGGCCCTTGAAAAATATTCTTTAATAAATCCACGCCTCAGTTGGCCCTTGAAAAATATTCTTTAATAAATCCACGCCTCAGTTGGCCCTTGAAAAATATTCTTTAATAAATCCACGCCTCAGTTGGCCCTTGAAAAATATTCTTTAATAAATCCACGCCTCAGTTGGCCCTTGAAAAATATTCTTTAATAAATCCACGCCTCAGTTGGCCCTTGAAAAATATTCTTTAATAAATCCACGCCTCAGTTGGCCCTTGAAAAATATTCTTTAATAAATCCACGCCTCAGTTGGCCCTTGAAAAATATTCTTTAATAAATCCACGCCTCAGTTGGCCCTTGAAAAATATTCTTTAATAAATCCACGCCTCAGTTGGCCCTTGAAAAATATTCTTTAATAAATCCACGCCTCAGTTGGCCCTTGAAAAATATTCTTTAATAAATCCACGCCTCAGTTGGCCCTTGAAAAATATTCTTTAATAAATCCACGCCTCAGTTGGCCCTTGAAAAATATTCTTTAATAAATCCACGCCTCAGTTGGCCCTTGAAAAATATTCTTTAATAAATCCACGCCTCAGTTGGCCCTTGAAAAATATTCTTTAATAAATCCACGCCTCAGTTGGCCCTTGAAAAATATTCTTTAATAAATCCACGCCTCAGTTGGCCCTTGAAAAATATTCTTTAATAAATCCACGCCTCAGTTGGCCCTTGAAAAATATTCTTTAATAAATCCACGCCTCAGTTGGCCCTTGAAAAATATTCTTTAATAAATCCACGCCTCAGTTGGCCCTTGAAAAATATTCTTTAATAAATCCACGCCTCAGTTGGCCCTTGAAAAATATTCTTTAATAAATCCACGCCTCAGTTGGCCCTTGAAAAATATTCTTTAATAAATCCACGCCTCAGTTGGCCCTTGAAAAATATTCTTTAATAAATCCACGCCTCAGTTGGCCCTTGAAAAATATTCTTTAATAACCCTTGAAAAATATACTTTAATAAATCCACGCCTCAGTTGGCCCTTGAAAAATATTCTTTAATAAATCCACGCCTCAGTTGGCCCTTGAAAAATATTCTTTAATAAATCCACGCCTCAGTTGGCCCTTGAAAAATATTCTTTAATAAATCCACGCCTCAGTTGGCCCTTGAAAAATATTCTTTAATAAATCCACGCCTCAGTTGGCCCTTGAAAAATATTCTTTAATAAATCCACGCCTCAGTTGGCCCTTGAAAAATATTCTTTAATAAATCCACGCCTCAGTTGGCCCTTGAAAAATATTCTTTAATAAATCCACGCCTCAGTTGGCCCTTGAAAAATATTCTTTAATAAATCCACGCCTCAGTTGGCCCTTGAAAAATATTCTTTAATAAATCCACGCCTCAGTTGGCCCTTGAAAAATATTCTTTAATAAATCCACGCCTCAGTTGGCCCTTGAAAAATATTCTTTAATAAATCCACGCCTCAGTTGGCCCTTGAAAAATATTCTTTAATAAATCCACGCCTCAGTTGGCCCTTGAAAAATATTCTTTAATAAATCCACGCCTCAGTTGGCCCTTGAAAAATATTCTTTAATAAATCCACGCCTCAGTTGGCCCTTGAAAAATATTCTTTAATAAATCCACGCCTCAGTTGGCCCTTGAAAAATATTCTTTAATAAATCCACGCCTCAGTTGGCCCTTGAAAAATATTCTTTAATAAATCCACGCCTCAGTTGGCCCTTGAAAAATATTCTTTAATAAATCCACGCCTCAGTTGGCCCTTGAAAAATATTCTTTAATAAATCCACGCCTCAGTTGGCCCTTGAAAAATATTCTTTAATAAATCCACGCCTCAGTTGGCCCTTGAAAAATATTCTTTAATAAATCCACGCCTCAGTTGGCCCTTGAAAAATATTCTTTAATAAATCCACGCCTCAGTTGGCCCTTGAAAAATATTCTTTAATAAATCCACGCCTCAGTTGGCCCTTGAAAAATATTCTTTAATAAATCCACGCCTCAGTTGGCCCTTGAAAAATATTCTTTAATAAATCCACGCCTCAGTTGGCCCTTGAAAAATATTCTTTAATAAATCCACGCCTCAGTTGGCCCTTGAAAAATATTCTTTAATAAATCCACGCCTCAGTTGGCCCTTGAAAAATATTCTTTAATAAATCCACGCCTCAGTTGGCCCTTGAAAAATATTCTTTAATAAATCCACGCCTCAGTTGGCCCTTGAAAAATATTCTTTAATAAATCCACGCCTCAGTTGGCCCTTGAAAAATATTCTTTAATAAATCCACGCCTCAGTTGGCCCTTGAAAAATATTCTTTAATAAATCCACGCCTCAGTTGGCCCTTGAAAAATATTCTTTAATAAATCCACGCCTCAGTTGGCCCTTGAAAAATATTCTTTAATAAATCCACGCCTCAGTTGGCCCTTGAAAAATATTCTTTAATAAATCCACGCCTCAGTTGGCCCTTGAAAAATATTCTTTAATAAATCCACGCCTCAGTTGGCCCTTGAAAAATATTCTTTAATAAATCCACGCCTCAGTTGGCCCTTGAAAAATATTCTTTAATAAATCCACGCCTCAGTTGGCCCTTGAAAAATATTCTTTAATAAATATTGAAAAATAATCTTTAATAAATCCACGCCTCAGTTGGCCCTTGAAAAATAATCTTTAATAAATCCACGCCTCAGTTGGCCCTTGAAAAATAATCTTTAATAAATCCACGCCTCAGTTGGCCCTTGATTGTGTACAATTCACTCGAAAGATCAAGAATACAAGAATACTATGGACAAACGTTTATGCCGAAAATTCAAATATTCGAATCGTTGAAATTTGTATATGCCACACAGCATTTTATATGTGGATGTGTGTGTCTGTTATCTTGTACAGCATTTGGGTCATGTATCGGCATCAAAACTAACCATTATCAATACTGAGCTGTAGACAATAACAGCAACATGGAAATATTTACCAAGAAATAAAACACATAGGGGAGACTGGGGCACCTTCGGCACTTTTTTTTGGAGCTCTATATCTCAGTACTTATTCAACATATATAAAAACTTTATGGCTGATTATTGTCCTCTGACTCTTAATTATAAAAAATAGTACCAAAAAGATATAAAAAAATAGTATTAGTTAAAAAATTTTACAGTTTTGTAAAAAAAGTCAAATTTGCCGAATGTGCCCCAACCCGGGTAGCTTCGGCATTTGATGGGGCACATTCGGCACCATAGTCATAGCCGGGTAATTGTCATCGCTATCAGACTGGTTGAAATTCTGATCCTCTAAAGGCTCTATTTGGTTTTAATAAGCCACACAATGTTTGAATTATATGGCTTTATTTTCTAGCGGCGGACGTTTACATCTCAAGGTCGCACACACTATCAGAAATAGGCGTTTTCTATCGCATTTTCGTCAATACAAGCACGTTTGATCTTAAATATGCAATTTCGAGCCATATTAAAGGATTAGTTTTAAAGACAAACTCAAAAACATTTTAAGGAAATAATATTGCACAATCTGTATATGGCCGAATGTGCCCCATTGTAAAATGCCGAATGTACCCCGAATGTACTTTTTATAGTTTTCTTCATTTTTTTCGATAAGATTTCTAAAACATTATATTTTTAAACATTTTAGTAATAATACACATCGTAGTTAACCACTTTTTAATAATATTGTCTTAAAAATTTTAAAAGTTTTATACACGAAATACTTACGAAATGGGATTGAAATATTACAGAAACATCTATAAAAATACAAAAACCTGTGTATCTAAATAAGCTTATTAGCTAGAAATTTCAAACTTTGTGTCAGTTATATATTTCGATATTCGATACCTATGTATCGAAACTAGTGATGTACGGTGAGAGCTTCATATCGAAAACGCGATTGCCGAAGGTGCCCCGATGCCGAAGGTGCCCCAGTCTCCCCTACACACATTGTTGGGGTTTTGTAAATCATTTGGTAACTTAAGTATTGCATGACACATTCACATATTTCGTTGGAAAATTGCTGGAAATGTAATACATAAAATCTTGTTATTTTATTCGTTATTAATTATTAAAATAATTAATTTCGTTAACATAGTGGTGTGTTCTTTGAAGATTCACTATCTAGAAGACATCAGTGTTTGTGAGCCCAAATAAAATTGGCTATAATTTAAATTTTTGTATTATCAGTGGGCAGTAATCTTACTTACCAACTATTATCGATATCGGTCCCCATATAACTGTAGCCCCCATTGTTCGCTATTTGGGACTGTTTTGGCACGTTTTCCAATCGAATTGGCAGTTATATAGTACTTTGAGTTCTCTTTTCGTAATAAGTCTCCATACAAAGAATTATGAATATCGCTCCACTTTTGAGCGTAGCCCCCATATAACGGTACCAACCATCTGAATTGGGGTTCAATTTTTACTTACTTAGTTGGCCTGAGACAGAACTTTTGTTCCTTAAAAAATGTGGCCTTGTTTTTGAATTATTTGCTTAGATTATAGTAGCATCTGTGTGCCAACAATATTCTTTTCGGATTTCAATGCTAATGTTATTAGTTTTTTTTATGGCGGTACGGAAGTATATAAAATCGTTCACTACCTGAAGCTGAACTTTTTAAGTTTCACAGTTGTCCGAGTCTATTGGACGTCTTGTACATGGATATCATCAACTTGGACTTCTCGTCATTTACTGCCAGTCCAACTTTGGCAGATCCTTTCTCAATTCGTTCAATGTTCGAGCCATTATGTCGATGTCATCGGCGTAGGCGAGTAACAGATGCTGTTTGGTGTACAAAGTGTCATTTCTGTTCACCTTTGCATGTTATATGATCTTTTCCAGCAGGATGCTAAAAAGGTCACACCAAAATCTGTCGTCTCCGAGAGGTCCTTTCCGACTCCAACTCTTGACTGCGTAAAATTTACAATGGCATAACCCGACATATATGAAGGTTCCGAACGATTTCTGATATTTTGGTGTATAAAAAGTGTGACTACTGTTTTACTTGTTTTTTAGAAAGTCTACTCTCCATGGTCTTGTAAAAATATTTTATTAACAATCTATGTTAGGAGGCTTCGAACAGATTGGAGACCAAAGTCTATCGGTCTTTTGACAAATATTTGGATTTAATCTATGCTAATAAGTTGTTAAAAATTATTTTTTTTTATAATCCGCAGACCACTGGTCCATGAAAAATATTTATTACACAAATCTGCATTTTTTATACCCTTCACCACACTGTGGTACAGGGTATTATGTCATTGTGCATATGTTTGTAACAGGCAAAAGGAATCGAGATAGACCCATGGTTCCTTTTGAGAATATGCACAGAATCAATTTCTGAGTCGATTTACGCATGTCCGTCCGTTCACCAAGTACAGGTCGCATTTATGATCCGATTTGGATCAAATTTGGGACAGCTCACTTATTTGGCCCAAGGACAAACGCTACTGAAATTGGGAAAAATCGGTTCAGATTTAGATATAGCTCCCATATATATTTTCGGCCGATTTAAGGTAAATGGTGCACCAAGGTACCTATATACCTTTC
Source organism: Musca vetustissima (assembly GCF_032173495.1). Lineage (NCBI taxonomy): Eukaryota > Metazoa > Arthropoda > Insecta > Diptera > Muscidae > Musca > Musca vetustissima. The sequence continues at coordinate 8,654 of NW_026873649.1, read as the reverse complement.
GATTTGCACGAAATTTGGCATAGCGGTCTGAATTAAATCTGTAGTGATGTGTGTTAAGTTTCGTGAAAATCGGTTCAGATTTGATGCAAATAGTGCACCAAAGACCCTCTCTATCCTTCGATTTGCACAAAATTTGGCATCGCGGACTGAATTAAGTCGAGAATGAAATGTGTAAAATTTCATGAAAATCGGTTCAGATTTAGATATAGCTCCCGCATATAATATGTCCGATTTAAAGTAAATATAGCACTAAAATCCCTAAATACAAGTTATCAACGTACAACCTTTGTAAAGCCACATAGCCCAATATGCCTGATGAGCCGCTTAACCAACGGCGAAACGCGTCGCATAATGGTGGGTACGTAGGTTCTTCTCCTGGCTTTCCTTTTCATTGCAAAATTTAGATCATCAAGCTCGACTCGAAAGAGTATAAATAATCACTTAAAATCACTTTCAAAATGATCACAAAAATTCAAATAACAAAAATTAATTTCAGCCGAGCACGGCTAGGGCTCGAACCTAGGTCCTCGGAGCAACACAAATGTTGCCAAGACCACTTAACGTTCTGAGCCATCAACACACTTCCAAAACGGTTGCGCCAAGACATGTGTATACCATGGAAGCAATTGTAGGTGTGTGGATTAATTATCCATCGCTACAACAAAAATCTGCTTTGAAAAGGACTGTTCCTAGAATGAAGACAAATGTCGAACTTTGACAAATTTGAATTTAATTCGCATATGCAAGTTTCGCATCAGGGCGGAATAAATACAAGTTATCAACGTACGACCTTTGTAAAGCCACATAGCCCAATATGCCTGATGAGCCGCTTAACCAACGGCGAAACGCGTCGCATAATGGTGGGTACGTAGGTTCTTCTCCTGGCTTTCCTTTTCATTGCAAAATTTAGATCATCAAGCTCGACTCGAAAGAGTATAAATAATCACTTAAAATCCCAAAATTCGGAATTAGGTCCTGAATGGTGCTTTCTATGTTCGTGAAAATCGATTCAGGTTTGGTTATAGCTTCCATATTTAGTATTGTCCGATTTTATGTAAATTGTGCAACAAAGCCCCTATATATCATTCGATTGCATAGTGTAATGAATTGTGGCTAAAATAATGTGTGCCAAGTTTCGAGAAAATCGGGTCAGATTTAGATATAGCTTCCATATATATTTTCGTCCGATTTAAGGTAACTAGTTAACCAAAGTACCTATATATACCTTTCGATTTGTACGAAATTTGGAATAACGTACTCAATTGAGCCTAGAGTGATGTCTGCCAAGTTTCGTGAAAATGGGTTCAGATTTAGATATAGCTCCGGTATATAGTTTCGTCCGGTTTAAAGTAAATGGAGCTTAAAATTTGCCAAATTTCGCTAAAATCGGTTCAGATTTTGATATAGCTCCCATATATAGTATTGTCCGATTTTATGTAAATGGTATGGTAAATGGTCGAGTGCACAAAACATACTGAAATGGGTGTAACCTAACATGTGACAATTTTCGATGAAATCGCTTATGGTTTCGATATTTTACTTTCAATTTTATTTACATAATTTTGTCCCATTGTAAGAAGCAACTCTATGTCTGACCAAAATTTAGTATAGGTTGCAGAATGACATGTTTAATTTCATGTTAATGATCCTTCAAAAATGCGACGTCTGTTAGGATTCCATCTGTTGAATGTACCCATTGTGGAGAAGGGTATCATATAGTCGTCCCCGTCCGACTTTACGACTTTCCTTACATGTCATTATTCAATTAGAGCTGATGGGTAGGGAATTTTGCTCAAGGACGACGCCTTTGGTCATATGATATTTCAGGTATGAAACGGATCGACTGGTTTTCTAGTCGCTCTAGACGCCACAAATATTGTAAATTTTCCAGTGGGAAGGTAATATGACCAACTAATTCGAAATGAGTAAACTTTATCTCATAAAACTCACAACGGCATTTTTAATTTAAGTGGTTCACAAGTTTTCAGTTTTTTTTCAGAGAATATTAGAATATTTAGTATATATTAGGTTACCTATAAAAATAGTGCAATTTTGAATCTCTTATAGTTGCAAATAGCTGGGGCAAGACCTATCGTAGGTATTTTACAATGTGGTATTTCGGAGAAGTTTGTTGTATTACCAGCTTTATTATTTGGCTGTAAAAGGATTTAATATTTCGAAATGTTCCAAACTCATTTGAATTAATTTGTCTGAATATCATCTCCGATTATGTTGTTACTGTGAATCATGTTACAATACCAATTTTTTTGTTTCTGTTTTGAAAATTAATTTATATTCAAACTAAAATTTTGTAAGCAGAATGAATGATGAAACATTTTGTAAACATGAGATAAAAATAACAACAACAACAAAATAATCATACAAAAATCTCTACCGAACAACTCATTTAAAAATTCCAATATAATGCTTAATCATTTTTGCTCAGTTGTGTATAAATTCTAATTGAAAGAATGGACTTAATTACCAATATCCTTTCGAAAAAAGTCGAAACGAAACGAACAACAACAGAGTGAAATAACTTACAATACAAAATTCAAATAGGCCAGCCTATTTGATGTTTGTGCTCGGTCGCCCTACCCCATCCCCCCAATTATCAAACAGTTATTCTGTTTACATGCCTTTTGTCAAGAATCTATATTTCATTTTTGAACTCTTATATTTAGTTGGCTTTCATATCCGTTTCCTGTTATTTCCGTTTCATATTGCTGCTGTTGTTGTTGCTGCTTCTGCTGTTATGTTTGAATGACTCTTGCAGGCATGCATTCATCCATGCATCCATCCACATATACGAGTATCCTAACTATTGAATATACAAAACGGTAAATAAAGAGGAGCGTGTGTGTGTGTTTTGAGTATTTGCAATACAACATCAACTAAACTTGAATTTGATGCTCTTTAAACATATGTTAATGTTACATGATTTATATCACAATGTAGTTTTTCATTCGGCAAAATGGTCTAATGGTCTTGTCAGTTCATCAGTACTGTGCAGGGATGGTCAAACTCTACAGCATTTTTTGAGAGTAAATGAAACTTAATAAGGGTACAATTCATTGGGTAGTTAGGATTGCACCTGATTCCAATAATTCCTTTTCAGTATAAATGATTGAAATTAACTTCGATTTACTTGGCCAAGCTTTCGAAATTCCCTCCTTAGACCCTTTTAACGGGAGTGCATATTTCTTCCAAGGTTTGACTTCTCAGTTTGCCCAAAAAAAATATTGTATACTTGCCCTTAATAGATGTTGTCGTTTGGAAAAAATATACCCCATATTTGTATGTGAGCGTATGTGTGCCTGTGTGAATCTGTACAGACATTGACTGTTAAAGGCATTTACCACAAAGGCATTACTAAATTTTTCCATTCAACATTATTGCAACATCACACAAGAAGTTTGTTAAACGTCATCGCCAGTTTAATGGACATACCCACACATGCACACGCCCACAAAAAACCCGACATTTACTATTCAATAGCAAAGGGAGAATGTGCTGCCTGGCACACCCACATTCACTCATCTCAGTTCATCGCACATACATTTTCGACATTCAACAACAGCAACATCATCATCGTCGTCATCACTATCGTCATTATTTACGGCAGACCATCAAATATTTTTGAGTCAGTGTTTTTTTTTCGGAAAAAACAACAACGACACCAACAAAAATGTACAATATACTGCATAACGGAAACATATATGAGAAACTGTGGTTAACTAATTTCAGTTACTCTAGCAAGATTTTGTAATATTCAATGCAGTAATAAACCAGTATGCGAAACAATGTAGTCAGTCAGGGTCGACTATATTATATCCTTACACTTACAATCTTGATTCAGTGCAAATTTCCCCCATATTGGAGCCTCTAATAATGAACAATTTTATAACATATAGACCTCACGTTATCCAAAAAATATTGAGTTGTTCGGAAATAGTTGTTATAAGCCAAACATCATACATTTTCCTTCTCCATAGAAAATGTATGATGTTTGGCTTATAATTGTGGCGTCTAGGGTGACATAATAACAAACCAGTAAGGAAAGTAGTAAAGTCGGACGCGGCGGACTTTTTGATACCCTTCACCACTTTGGGTATATTCAACAGATGAATCCTAACAGACGTTGAAGGACCATAAACACGAACATGGATAAACATGTCATTCTGCAACCTATACTGAATTTTTCATTTACACCTTTTTCAAATGTTATTCAAAACATTTCAATTGCAATTCGAGAATTTCATTTGTAATTCGAAAACTCAATTTGCAATTCATAACATTTTACTTGTAATTCCAGTATGTAATTTGTAATTCACAACTTTTCATTTGTAATTTTAAACTTCTCATATGAAATTCAAAAAATTCCATTTGAAATTTAAAAACTTTCATTCGTAATTCGAATATTTCAATTTGAATTTCGTAGAGTTTCATTTGAAATTGAAAGAAATCCATTTGAAATTCAAAGAATCCAATTTGAAATTCATTACATTTCACTTGTAATTCATTAAATTTCAGTTGTAATTCATAACAATTCATTTCAAATTCATACATATTCCTTTTGTGTTACCAATAATATTTTTCGAATTTAAAATTAAATGTTATGAAAAACAAATGGAATGTTATGTATTTCAAATCAAATGTTAAGAATTTCAAATGGAATTATTTAAATTTCAAATGGAATTTTATTAATTTCGAGTGGAATTTTATGAATTTCAAACGCAAATACTTGAAATTTCAAATGGAAGATTATGAATTAAAAATGGAATTCTATAAATTTCGAAAGATATTCTAGGAATTACAAATGAAATTGTCGAATTACAGCTGATATGCAAATTATATGTTGTGAATTACAAATGGAATTCTCGAATTACATTTGATATGTTTTGAATAACATGTGAAAAAGGTGTACTCAGATATAGAGTTGCTATAGATATAATATATATATATATATATATAAATCGGAGGGAAATATATATGGGAGCTATATCTAAATCATTACGCTATGCCAAATTGCGTGCAAATCGAAATCGGACTTTGATACACCATTTACATTAAATCGGACGAAAATATATATAAGCGCTATATCTAAATCTGGAACGATTTTCAGGAAACTTGACACACATCAGTCTAGACCTAATTCATTACGCTATGCCAAATTTCGTGAAAATCGAAAGATATATAGGGGCTTTAGTGCACCATTTACATGAAATCGGACGAAACTATCTCCCATATATATATATATATATATATATATATTTTCACGAAACTTGGCAGACATCACTCTAGGATCAATTCATTTGTGCCAAATTTCGTGCAAACTATATAGGCAGACCATTTACATGAAATCGGACGAAACTATATATGGGAGCTATATCTTTTCACGAAACTTGGCAGGCTCAATTCAGTACATTACACCAAATTTCGTGCAAATCGAAGGACATATAAGGCTTTAGATGTCTTAGAGCTACGAACGACACTTGCCAAATCATTCATTCGACTCATCCTCGGCGAAAAGAGATCTTATACGACGTTGTACTCTTTTCTTCGCTCTGTCCCCTCTGGATGCTAGACAAACTGTCGGTCAAAATAACAGGCGCATCTTTTCGGATCAGTCACAATTTTGTCGTTAAATGTGACAGTTTTGTTCGAGAGCGACTTAATCGTTGCATATGCTCCGCAACTAATCTGCTGATCTCCAACGTTAGTTTTCTGACCCTGGGAATTGCTGGGTTAGATTGAGGAAATAATCACGCTCATTTGCTAGTCGAACTGTCTCTGTTGGAAAAGTAGGTCTCATCTCCGGTTTCTGACCACCAGGAATAAATATAGCGGCAGCAGCCGTAGTGATATCCCGAAATTTTACCTCCATCGTGAGCCTTTTGACCCTGGATTTTTCTGGGTTATATCGAGGAACCAATCTCGCTCATTGGCTAGTACAAATATTTCTTTGATAACCACCGCCTAGCGGCAGTAGGTTTAGTGATGTTCCGGAATTTCCCTTCTGCTACCCGAAAAACAGAAGTAATGGAAAATCCTCTAATACGATGTTCGGTCAACTCTCTGAAACCAGTTGACAGTTGATTTTCCTACGGTAATGGAATGTGCGGCGTTCAGAGGTGATGCCAGGAAGTCTGCTGATGGAGACAACTATGGGGCTTCCCGTCGGAGTCATTTAAGAAACCAGGTGACGCCATGGCTATGTTGACGACGTGTGACACTCTCCCCATTATTCTGTGATACTCACTCTTATTCACTGTACAAAACGTGGAACTATCAATGTGTTCCGCATAAGAAATGCTTGGCCCACACCTACACGAAGCATGTCAAACCTATCGTTAAGAAAACTTGTAAATGCTACATTCTGCATTCTGGTTTTATCTTTCATCAGAATGCAGAATGTAGCATTTCCAAATTTTCGTAACGAAAGGTTGGGGAAAAAGAAATCCATTATTTTTATATGAACTATAGGGCTTTATTTAACATTCTTCGGAATATCCGATTTGTCCGATATGCTTCGTTTCGTTGTATGATTTGTTGCCATTTTAAAGGTATGCCATTTAAAGGCTTTAGAGAGTCATTATTAAGTTTCATAATGCCTCTGTCATAAAAGCCCCGCTCTCTATTTGCAAAAAAACTCTAATTGTCGATTTTCACAATCCTCCATAAACAAATTTTGCAATGCAAGAAAAATATGATAATCGCTTAGCGCCAAGTCCGGACTGTATGGCGGATGCATTAAAACTTTACAACCAAGCTTCTGAAATTTCTGGGGCGTCATTGTAGATGTGTTTGGCATAGCGTTGTCCTGGTGGAACACGACATCTCTCCTGTTGGCCAATTTTGGCCGTTTCTGGTCAATTGTTATCTTCAAACGGTACATTCTTTTTATACCCTTCACCACACTGTGGTATAGGAGCAACTCATAATAAATAATCCTCTTCCAAGATCGTTTTCGCACCGATTATCGTATGTGATCCATTTCTTATCTCCAATCACCATCTCAATCAGTTTGGCCACGGCTTCGCAAATGGAAATTCGATCCATTATTTTTATACCCTTCACCACACTGTGGTACACGGTATTATGTCTTTGTGCATATGTTTGCAACAGGCAAAAGGAATCTAGTTTATGCATAGAATCACTTTCTGAGTCGATTTATGCATGTCCGTCCGTCTGTTGATGAAACAAAGTACAGGTCGCATTTATGATCCGATTTGGATGAAATTTGGCACAACTCAATTGGGAAAAATCGGTTCAAATTTAGACATACCTCCCATATATATTTTCGTCCGATTTAAGGTAAATGGTGTACCAAAGTCCCTATATATCTTTCGATTTGCACGAAATTTAGTATAGCCTACTGAATTAGATCTAGAATGATGTGTGTTAAGTTTCGTGAAAATCGGTTCAGATTTAGATATAGCTCCCATATATAGTTTCGGCCGATTTTAGGTAAATGGTGCACCAAAGTCCCTGAAAATCATTTGATTTGCACGAATTTTGGCATAGCGTATTGAATTAAGTCTAGAATGACTTGTGCCAAGTTTCGTGAAAATCGGTTCAGATTTAGATGTAGTTCCCATATATAGTTTCGCTCGATTTTAGGTAAATGGGGTACCAAAGTCCCTGAAAATGATTTGATTTACACGAATTTTGGCATAGCGTATTGAATTAAGCCTAGAATGTCTTGTGCCAAGTTTCGTGAAAATCGGTTCAGATTTACACCTCCCATATATAGTATCGCCCGATTTTAAGTAAATGGTGTACTAAAGTCCCTATATATCTTTCGATTTGCACGAAATTTAATATAGCCTACTTAATTAGATCTAGAATGATGTGTGTTAAGTTTCGTGAAAATGGGTTCAGATTTAGATATAGCTCCCATATATAGTTTCGGCCGATTTTAGGTAAATGGTGCACCAAAGTCCTTGAAAATCATTTGATTTGCACGACTTTTTGCACAGCGTATTGAATTAAGTCTATAATGACGTGTGCTTAGTTTCGTGAAAATCGGTTCAGATTTAGATATAGCTCCCATATATAGTATCGGCCGATTTTAGGTAATTGGTGTACCAAAGTCCCTATATATCGTTTGATCGGTTCAGATTTAGATATAGCTCCCATATATAGTATCGCCCGATTTTATTCCTTCGATGTGCACGAAATTTGGCATAGCCTACTGAATTAGGTCTAGAATGATGTATGCTAAGTTTCGTGAAAATCGGTTCAGATTTAGATATAGCTCCCATATATAGTTTCGGCCGATTTTAGGTAAATGGCGCAACAAAGTCCCTGCAAATCTTTTGATTGGCAAGAATTAAGTCGGGAATGAAGTGATGGTTTTAAGTAAATTGTGCATTAAATATCCATAGCCGATTGATACAACGTACTGAGGTTAATATAAATTAATCTCTTGCAGGTTTGCTTGAAATCGGTTCAAATATAGATATAACATAGCTTCCATATATAATTTCGACTTATTTTTGTTAATTCTATACCAAATAATCAATTTGTGTCTGATTGAGAGTAAATTTTAAACAGTACAGCGACGTTTTTTCGGATACATATGTAGAATATACCCTGCCCTGCCCGACTTTACTACTTTCCTTACTGGTTTTCTGCTAATTGGTGTGGCA
>NW_026873648.1:0-14943 GCF_032173495.1 Musca vetustissima | reverse complement strand
TCACCACACTGTCTCTTTGTACATATGTTTGAAACCAGCAAAAGGTACACCAAAGTCATTATATATGGGCAATATTGCCAATTTTTTAATATTCCATTTTCAAAAAATCAGCTTTTTTGTTTTTGTAGCACATCAATGATTTTTGGTACACATATAGAGAAAAATGTTCTGACTCCGAAACCGTTCGCGATCAAATTTTTGGTTGATGCGCGCAAAAGTTATCGAGGTATTAATTTTGGGCATAAGAAAAAAATCTTAAAATTACGCCGTTTATTATTTTGACCAAAAACGTTGATATATATATTCCTCCGTAAAATAAGAATATGAATATATTATAATAATCGCGAAAAAGTTGCACATCTTCGCGAAATATGAGAAAATGATAAAAATATAGGAGATTACGTCAATATTTTCATTATATTAATGACATACACACACCTAGAAATTAATTTAAAAATATCTACATAATCTAAACACCATGGTGAATCAAATGATATCAAAATCACACAAGTCCGTGTAGCGGTTTCTAAATCACAGCGACAACAAAACAATATATTGAGAAAAAATATTTGTTTTTGGTTCGAAAAAATAATGTCATCATATTTATTTTTTTAATTTTTTCTACAAGAAAATTCAGAAAAAAATTTTGGTGTTATTCTGCTATTTTACCCGAATTCCGCCGAAAAATTGGCATATATATTAATAATTACTTTTTGTGTGTAAGTATACGCCTTGTGGATTATATCAAGACCCTTCCGATAAATCTTAGAATTCTATAAATAGGAATGAATCTTAAAATAAAATAATATTATGAAATATACATTTTAAATTGCGTGTAAATCGCGTAATTCTCAAAATCATTTGATGCGCATGCGGTTTCCAGGAAGTACTGAAGTTTATCTTCCAATCCATATATATTTTGCGAAATTTCATTTGACAGCTAAGATGTGCCACACGTTACATTGAAGTACCCAAAAAATCGTAAAACGCGAATAATTTCCGAAAACTCCATATGCCATTAACGCGCATCCGATTTCGGTGTGCACCCTAAAAAATACATCGATCTATACCGATTTCAATGTAGTCCATTAAGAACCATGGATGTGCCAGCTTACACTATTTTTGAGATAAATTGCGTCTAAATCGCGTAATTCTCAAAATCATTTAATGCGCATGCGGTTTCCAGGAAGTACTGAAGTTTATCTTCCAATCCATATATATTTTGCGAAATTTTATTTGACGGCTAAGATGTGCCGCACGTTACATTGAAGTACCCAAAAAACCGTAAACCGCGAATAATTTCCGAAAACTCCATATGCCATTAACGCGCATCCGATTTCGGTGTGCACCCTAAAAAAATACATCGATCTATACCGATTTCAATGTGGTCCATTAAGAACCATGGATGTGCCAGCATAATCTATTTTTGAGATAAATTGCGTACATCTCTCTTTCGGCTGAAGTTTTTAAAGTTCTCTTTTCGAAAAAGATCAAAATCCGTATGAGGTCATTTATTGAAGCGGAAATGATACACAGAAAACGCAAATAAATCAGCGATATTTTCAAAAACATTTTTTGCCAAATTTCGTGTTTTTGGAAGGTCAGTTCCCGCCGTTCTAGTAGATGGATTTTCACGAAAAAGATTTTATATCATCCGAAACGTAAAAAACCTTATTGATCGCGGGTACCCATATCATTCAGTTGACAGATCTAAAAATTTGGCCCGAAAAATAGGTTTTTTAGAAATTTGATCGCACAAAATTCGCACCTTCGGATGAGTATTACTCTGAAGCTGTGCATACTACATACACAAAATACATATCAAATTACGCAGATTCGCGACTACAATAATCTTATAATCGATTTTTATAAATTCCTGTTGGCGTATTAAAGCTAGAAGTAAAATTAAAAAAACACTCAAAATCGAGCTTCAAAATGTCAGCATCATTTAAAGGTAGATGCAGTTAAAATTTTGAAAAATGATTCAAAGGGGGTGTAGTCCCCATTTTGTTGGCTTCTAGTTTTATTTTGACACGAAGGCCGTGCAATGAGTGGCTTAGTCAAAAATAAGAACATTGAGTTTTTACACATGACCCATGTGTTCCATATTTGAGAATATGCATAGAATCACTTTCTAAGTCGATTTATGCATGTCCGTCCGTCCGTCCGTCCGTCTGTCTGTCTGTCCATGTTAAATTGTAAACAAAGTACAGGTCGCATTTATGATCCGAATTGGATGAAATTTGGCATAGGTCACTTATTCGGCCCAAGGACGAACCCTATTGAAATTGGGAAAAATCGGTTCAGATTTAGATATAGCTCCCATATATATATTTAACCGATTTAATGTAAACGGTCCCTATATATCTTTCGATTTGCACGAAATTTGGTACAGGCTAATCATTTAGGCCTATAATGATGTCTGCCAAGTTTCGTGAAAATCGGTCCAGATTTAGATATTCCCATATATAGTTTCGTCCGATTTTATGTAAATGGTGCCCCTAAGTCCCTATATATCTTTTGATTTGTACGAAATTTGGCATAACGTACTGAATTAAGCCTAGAGTGATGTCTGCCAAGTTTCGTGAAAATCGGTCCAGATTTAGATATAGCTCCCATATATAGTTTCGTCCGATTTCATACAAATGGTGCCCCAAAGTCCCTATATATCTTTTGATTTGCACGAAATTTGGCATAACGTTCTGAATTAAGCCTAGAGTGATGTCTGGCAATTTTCGTGAAAATCGGTCCAGATTTAGATATAGCTCCCATATATAGTTTCGTCCGATTTCATACAAATGGTGCCCCAAAGCCCCTATATATCTTTTGATTTGCACGAAATTTGGCATAACGTACTGAATTAAGCCTAGAGTGATGTCTGGCAATTTTCGTGAAAATCGGTCCAGATTTAGATATAGCTCCCATATATAGTTTTGTCCGATTTCATGTAAATGGTGCCCTAATGTTCTTATATATCTTTCGATTTGCACGAAATTTGGTATAACGTACAGAATTGAGCCAAGAATGATGTCTGCCAAGTTTCGAGAAAATCGGTCCAGATTTAGATATAGCTCCCATATATAGATTCGTCCGATTACATGTAAATGGTGCACCAAAGCCCCTATATATCCTTCGATTTGCACGAAATTTGGCATAACGTACTTAATTGAGCCCAGAATGATGTCTGCCAAGTTTCGAGAAAATCGGTCCAGGTTTAGATATAGCTCCCATATATAGTTTCGTCCGATTACATGTAAATGGTGCACCAAAGTCCCTATATATCCTTCGAGGTGCACGAAATGTGGCATAACGTACTTAATTGAGCCCAGAATGATGTCTGCCAAGTTTCATGAAAATCGGTCCTGATTTAGATATATCTTCCATATATAGTTTCGTCCGATTTCATGTAAATAGTGCCCCAAAGTCCCTATATATCTTTTGATTTGCACGAAATTTGGTACAGCCTAATCATTTAGGCCTAGAATGATGTCTGCCAAGTTTCGTGAAAATAGGTCAAGATTTACATATAGCTCCCATATATAGTTTCGTCCGATTTCATGTAAATGGTGCACCAAAGTCCATATATATCCTTCGATTTGCACGAAATTTGGCATAACGTACTGAATTGAGTCTAGAATGATGTCTGCCAAGTTTCGTGAAAATCGGTCCAGATTTCTATATAGCTCCCACATATAGTTTCGTCCGATTTCATGTAAATGTTGCACCAAAGTCCCTATATATCTTTCGTTTTGCACAAAATTTGGCATAACATACTGAATTGAGCCTAGAGTGATGTCTGCGTTGTTTCGTGAAAATCGGTCCAGATTTAGATATAGCTCCTTTTTATTATAGATTGATTTTAAGTAATTGACGCACCAAGAACCAATAGGAACAAAACGTTCTGAAATTAGTATAACCTATCCTGTCACAAGTTTGTTTGAAATCGCTTAATATTTGGATAGAGCTTCCATATATATTTTCGCCCGATTTCAAGTAAATTGGGCATCAAACTCCTCATGTTAGTCAGTTTGACATCAAATTTCTACGTAGATGAACATTTAGATAAATATCACATATTTTATTTCATCCAATTTCATGCTAATAGTCCAGTTTAATATACCCATAGTGGTGAAGGGTATCATATAGTCGGCCCCGTCCGACTTTACTACTTTCCTTACTGGTTTTACATTAAAGTATACACAGCTTCCACCAAAATAAAGTTTGGAGGTCAATATCATGAACAGTTTGCAACGACAGATCAATTAACCCAAAACTATTCTCTTTTTTTCATATACTTAAGTAGTTCCCGAGTTATAAAGGGGTGAACCTCCGCTTCAGCTATGTTAAAAAATTGGCAATATTGCCCATATATATTTCGATTTGCACGAAATTTGGCACAGAGCGCTGAATTGAGTTTACAATGACGTGTGCTAAATTTCGTGAAAATAGGTTCAGATGTAGATATAGCTCCCATATATATTTTCGACCGATTTAATAGAAATGCTGCACCAACGTCTCTGTATACCTTTCGTTTTGCACAAAATTTAGCACAGCGCACTTAACAGAGTCTGCAATTATGTATGGTAAGTTTCGTGAAAATTGGTTCAGATTTAGATATAGCTCCCATTTATATTTTCGTCCGATTAAGGGTAAATGGTGCACCAAAGTTACCATATTTATCTTTCGATTTGCACGAAATTTTGCACAGCGTACTGAATTAAGCCTAGAATGATGTTTGCTAAGTTTCGTGAAAATCGGTTCAGATTTAAATATAACTTACATATATATTTTCGTTCGATTTTATGTATATGGCGCACCAAAGTCCCTACATATATTGGGATTTGAATGAAATTTGGCGTAGCGTACTGAATTGGCGTAGCGTACTGAATTGAGTCTAAGTTTTGTGAAAATCGGTTCAGATATAGATTTAAATATAGCTCCCATATATATTTATACCCTTCACCACACTGTGGTACAGGGTATTATGTCATTGTGCATATGTTTATAACAGGCAAAAGGAAACGAGATAGACACATGGTTCCTTTTGAGAATATGCATAGAATGACTTTCTAAGTCGATTTATGCATGTCCGTCTGTCTGTCCATGTTAAATTGTAAACAAAGTACAGGTCGCATTTATGATCCGAATTGGATGAAATTTGGCATAGGTCACTTATTCGGCCCAAGGACGAACCCTATTGAAATTGGGAAAAATCGGCTTAGATTTAGATATAGCTCCCATATATATATTTAACCGATTTAATGTAAACGGTCCCTATATATCTTTCGATTCGCATTTGGTACAGCCTAATCATTTAGGTCTAGAATGATGTCTGCCAAGTTTCCTGAAAATCGGTCCAGATTTAGATATAGCTCCCATATATAGTTTCGTCCGATTTGATGTAAATGGTGCACCAAAGTCCCTATATATCCTTCGATTTGTACGAAATTTGGCATATCGTACTGAATTAAGCCTAGAGTGATGTCTGCCAAGTTTCGAGAAAATCGGCCCAGATTCAGATATAGCTTCCATACATAGTTTCGTCCGATTTCATATAAATGGTGTACCAAAGTCCGTATTTATCCTTCGATTTGCACGAAATTTGGCATAACGTACTGAATTGAGTCAAGAGTGATGTCTGCCATGTTTCGAGAAAATCGGTCCAGATTTCTATATAGCTCCCATATATAGTTTTGTCCGATGTCATGTAAATGGTGCAATAAAGTCGCTATTTATCTTTCGATTTGCACGAAATTTGGCATAACGTACTGAATTGAGCCTATAGTAATGTCTGCCTTGTTTCGTGAAAATTGGTCTAGATTTAGATATAGCTCCCTTTTATTATAGATTGATTTTAAGTAATTGACGCACCAATGAAGCAATAGGCTGATAGGAACAAAACGTTCTGAAATTTGTATAACCTAACCTGTTACAAGTTTTTATACCCTACACAACTATGTTGTCAGGGTATTATAGCTTTGTGCAGCCCCAAAAGTTTATAACGCCGCGAAATATTGGTCCTAGACCCACCTTTAAGTATACCGATCGTCATATCTCGACTAGCTGAGTCGATCTAGACATGTGTGTCCGTCCGTCCGTCAGTCCGTCTGTCCATTATAATATGTAAACACGATACAGGCCACAGTTATGGACCAATCTTCATGAAATTTTGCATGTAGGATGGATTCTGGTAAGTGAAGACACATATTTTTTGGTAAAGTTCGGTTAATATTTAGGTGAAGAAATGGACCAAATACTTAATTTTTGTCGGTTTTTCTGGTCGCTCCAGGCCGCAATAATGGCCCGAACATCGTGAAATTTTGCATGGAGAAGGGGATCGGGTCAAAGAATAAGCATTCCTGTTTTGATAAAGATTGGTCAATATTTAGCGGGTCAAATGGACCCTGACTTTTGTGTGAAAAAGACAAAATTTGTATTCTATAGCGTATATATTTACCCCTGAAATATAGGGCTGATCACTTTAAAATGTTCCATGAAGTTCCAGTTATGGTCAAGGATAACGCCTAAAATTTTCGGTGACGATCAGTGGACCAAAAACTTAAGTTTTTGTGTTTTTTCGAGTCGATCTATAGGCTCCAATGGGAATAAGAACATCACAATACAAGGAAAGTAATTAGAAAGGCTGTACTGAATATTAGTAATAATTGTTGGCCTCTAGCTGGTTCAGATGGTTCAAATATCGCGAAATATTGCCCAAGCTCAGAATATAGATCCACAGAAAGTTAGTTTTTCGTGGAAGTTGTGTTGGGTATCATATGGTCGGCCCCGTCCGACTATACTGCTCCGCTCACTGGTTTTGAAATCGCTTAATATTTGGATAGAGCTTCCATATATATTTTCGCCCGATTTCAAGTAAATTGGGCATCAAACTCCTCATGTTAGTCAGATTGACATCAAATTTTGCACAACTTACAAAATTGAGCTAGAATTACGTATTTGCGTTTTGTAGAAGTACAGACATAGCCCAACGGATGGCCTATTTATATCTGATTGATTTACATGCTTTATGGATAGATCTAGGTAGATTCACATTTAGATAAATATCACATATTTTATTTCATCCAATTTCATGTTAATAGTCCTGTTTAATATACCCATAGTGGTGAAGTGTATCATATAGTCGTCCCCGTCCGACTTTACTACTTTCCTTTCTGGTTTTCGTCGATTTTATGAAAATTGTGCACTAAAGGCCAAAGTGTGTACGATTTACACACAATTTTGTATAATGTACTGAAGTAATATAAATTAACCTCTGACCCATATATATTTTCGTTGAAGTTTAGGTAAATTTTGCACCGATTGACAAGAAAGTTTGCACAACTTATCAAATTGAGACTAGAATGACGTTATTGCGTTTTATTGAAAATGTTGGAGATGCAGACTGATTACATTTTAAATAGTATATCAAGTTTGTGGTAAATCTATTTACATAAATTTGTCCCATTGTACGCATACGACTCTAACCTTGCCCAAATTATATTTAACATAGGTTCAAGAAAGGTATAAAGGCATTTCTAATTTCTCCATTGTGAAAAATTGCGGATGCGTCTTTTTTGAACAACTGTTTCTATAGGAAGGATTTGGAAGATCGAAACGAAAATTAACATGTTTTTATAACAGAGATGGAAATGTCCACAACACTTAAATTTTTTCTGTTTGTACCGCGCTTTTTGTGCTAGGCTAAGAGCTTTCCGAACTGTATATTACCCTAATTATTACGGAAACTGAACATGTATTAAATAAAAAAAAAAATTATAAAAGATTAATTTTGTACATCATAGTAAAGTACGCCCTGAAATTAGATCAATCTCCACAACCGCTGACACTTTTAGAATTGAGTGAACTACATCTTGGATTTTTTATATCAATGTCAAACTTAGGACATCTCGGTTATAAAGCGTATTCAATACATTCAAAATCATTGATACACACTGAGAACCCATAATACCAATTTACAGCCAATTAAATTGCAAAACGTGTCTACGACACCTAAAATGTAGCTTTCTCTTTTGTCAATATATAATATTGCGAACAACAAGTTTTAAATTTCACTTAAATTCAATATCAAATAGTAACAAAAGAAAAATTAAATTTTTTTATGTTCCCAAAAGCGTCATAAATTTTGTTTCGTTTTTTTCCAGTTTTTATGTATTCCCAGCACAACGTTCATGACCTTGAACTGCAATGTACACAATTGTTTAAATATCACGTATATAGGTCATAATGTTTTTATTTTTACTTTATTATTCGATTGGCCTTTGTGGGTTTTCTGCGGTTTCCTCGGCATTGTTGATGTAAAAACGAATAAATCATTGAAAATACTATTCATAAGAGAAACCCAAAATAACAACAACAAAAATCTTTAAAATATTATAGGAGGTGATGCAAATGTGGCATACCTATTTGTTTTCAGTTTGCCAAATTTTTATTTTTTATCCGATTAAATTGAAATTTTTCACTTAACATGCTACATGAGTCGTCTTTCCACGTATCAATTTGAAAATAATATTATTCTAACAATTTAAGAGATATTTGAGAAAATATTTGAAATTCTATTAAAAGTGGTTTTAAAAAAGTGTAGGTAATGTGGTATACCACATGATGTTAACGTGGTATAGTATAATTTTCACTTCCAATTGATATTTTATATAATTTATTGTTTTTAGTGAACGTGAATTAGCTCGAGATTTACGTCTGTTAAGATTTTTAACGGATACGTTGATTTAATTTTTAATTTTTATTATATAATAATGTCTACACATGGCAATATTTAATTTTTGTACGGAGAAGAAGTTAAAATCCCATAGCCTTTGTTTTTCATCCTTATGATTCATGGTAGGCGCTCGTAGAGGACAAATGTTTCAAATAGTAAGGAAAATTTGTCTTGTGCTGGCTTTTTTTCATACAGACTCCAGGTATACCACATTACCTGCACTTGCGTTCACTGAATAATTGTCTAGTTTTTATACCCTACACAACTATGTTGTCAGGGTATTATAGCTTTGTGCAGCCCTAAAAGTTTGTAACGCCGCGAAATATTGGTCCTAGACCCACCTTTAAGTATACCGATCGTCATATCTCGACTAGCTGAGTCGATCTAGACATGTGTGTCCGTCCGTCCGTCCGTCTGTCCATTATAATTTGTAAACACGATACAGGCCACAGTTATGGACCAATCTTCACGGAATTTTGCATGTAGGATGGGTTCTGTCCAATGAAGACCCCTATTGTTTTTGGAAAAGATCGGTTAATATTTAGGGGATGAAATGGACCAAATACTAAATTTTTGTCGGTTTTTCTGGTCGCTCCAGAGGCCGCAATTATGGCCCATGGAGAATTTTTGCATGGAGAAGGGGATCGGGCCAGAGAATAAGCATGCATGTTTTGATAAAGATCGGTCAATATTTAGCGGGTCAAATGGACCCTGACTTTTGTGTGAAAAATGACAAAATTTGTATTCTATGGCATATATATTTACTCCTGGAGGATGTAGACCCCAGGAGTTGAAATCATATCCAAGAGAAGTGGTTTTCCTTTAAATTGATACCAAATATAGTGATGTATCTACTCAGATGTGGGAGTTACAGTCAAATATTTACAGGTGCTTACGTATTCAGATATTATTTAGTAACCCATTACCACATTAGAGGGAGAAATATCGCGCTGATGGCTTTGAAAATTTTCATGAAGTTCCAGTTATGGTCAAGAACAACGCCTACAACTTTCGGTGATGATCAGATTAAAATTTTGGGATGAAATGGACCGAAAACATAATTTTTTGTGTGTTTTCGAGTAGAGTATAATCCGAAAATCACAACACAACCTACCGTGAAGGTAATCTGGACAAGTAAATAGAAGGATTGTACTGAATATTCGAAAAAAGTAAGGAAGAGGTGTTGTTAACCTCTAATCGGACAAGAGGGGGCAAATATCACGAAATATTACTCAGACTCGGAATAAACATCCTCAGAAAGTTAGAGTTCGTGGTAGTTGTGTAGGGTATCGCATGGTCGGCCCCGTCCGACTATACTGCTCCGCTCACTGGTTTTTCCTAAATTGGTAAAAATGTGGTGCAATCGCGTATATTATTTGATTTTTAGTACTTACTGATTATTTTAATGATTTCATAATAAAGATTTTTAAACTTCAACCGAAAAAAAAGTCAATTTCATTAAAAAATTAATTTTTGCTACTGATTCTCAACGTGAGTTAAATAAATTAAACAGATCGTTGCTATCTTATTTTTTTGAGAACAGCAAACTATAAAACATGTTTCAGTTATTCTAAAATTCTCAGTTTACAAAAAAAGTGACTATACCACATTACCAACCTATACCACATTTGCATCACTTCCTATATATTTAAATTGTTTTTCGGGTAGCCCTCATATAAGGGTACCCTCCAATTTTCAGTATTTAGGGGTTTTTGAGCGCGTTTTTCTCCCGAATTCGCTGAAATTTGGTAAAATGGGTTCTTTTTGGATACCAAATCTCTCCATTAAAAATTATAAATATAGGCCAATTTTTTCGGGTAGCCCCTATATAAGGGTACCCTTCAATTTTCGGTATTTTGGGGTTCTTGAGGCAGTTTTTCTACCGAATTCGCTGAAATTTGGTACTTTGAGTTTTTATTGCGTAGCAAATTTCTCAACTAAAAATTATAAATATAGGTCCATTTTTTTCGGGTAGCCCCTATATAAGGGTACCCTCCAATTTTCGGTATTTTGGTGTTCTTGAGCACGATTTTCAACCGAATTCGCTGTAATTTGGTAATTTGTAGTCGTATATGCTAACAAATCTCCCAACCAAAAATTATTAATATTCACCCCCTTTTAGGGGTAGTCCCCATATAACCCCCTTTTTATACCCTTCACCACACTGTGGTGCAGGGTATTATGTCTTTGTGCATATGTTTGTAACAGGCAAAAGGAAACGAGATAGACACATGGTTCCTTTTGAGAATATGCATAGAATCACTTTCTGAGTCGATTTATGCATGTCCGTCCGTCTGTCCGTCCATCTGTCCGTCCATCTGTCCGTCTGTAGATGTTAAATTGTAAACAAAGTACAGGTCGCATTTATGATCCGATTTGGATGAAATTTGACACAAGTCACTTATTTTGACCAAGGACGAACCCTATTGAAATTGGGAAAAATCGGTTCAGTTTTAGATATAGCTCCCATATATATTTTCATCCGATTTAAGGTAAATGGGGCACCAAAGTCCCTCTATATCTCTCGATTGGCACGAAATTTGCCACATAGTACTAAATTGGGTCCAGAATGATTTGTGCCAAGTTTCGAGAAAATCGGTTCAGATTTAGATATAGCTCCCATATATAGTTTCGTTCGATTTGAGGTAAATGGTGCACCAAAGTCTCTACATATCATTCGATTTGCACGAAACTTGGCATAGAGTACTGAATTAGGTGCAGAATAACGTGTGCTAAGTTTCGTTAAAATCGGTCCAGATTTAGATATAGCTCCCATATATATTTTCGTCCGATTTCAGGTAAATCGGTCTCCAAAGTCCCTATATATCTTTCGATTTGCACGAAGTTTAGCATAAAGTATTGAATTAGGTCAAGAATGACGTGTGCCATGTTTTGAGGAAATCGGTTCAGATTTATATATAGCTCCCATATATATTTTCGTCCGATTTAAGGTAAACGGGTCCACAAAGTCCCTAAATATCTTTCGATTTGCACGAAGAGTGCCATAGGGTACTGAATTGGATCCAGATATATATTTTCGTCCGATCCAATATATATTTTCGTCCGATTTAATGTAAATTGTGCACTAAAGAACCAAAGATTGGCCGACCCGCACACAATTTTGTACAATGTACTGAAGTTACTATAACCTTTCGTGTGCCAAGTTTTCTTGAAATTGGTTCAGATTTAGAATAGCTTCCATATATAATGTCGACCTATTTATGTTGATTGTAAACCAAATAATCAATGTGTGCTTGATTAATATTACATTTTAAACAGTGAAGCATAAACAGTGAAGTTTGCTTAAAGTCTATTTACAAAGTATGGAATAGATTGCAGAATGGCATGTGTAAGGATTGATGTTAGTCGGTTTACTTTTATATAAAGATCGCATTTTTAAGTTCGTTCAATTTCATGTTAATGTTCCTTCAAAAAGACGACATCTGTAAAGAAACATATGTAGAATATCCCCAAAGTGGTGAAGGGTATCATATAGTCGGCCCAGTCCGACATTACTACTTTCCTTACTGGTTGTCCGTAAAAATGGGGAAGAAAAAATAATGGATGGCATGCTGTTAGTTTTATTACCAAGGTGCTTCATTATTGATATTTATTCTACTGTTTTTGAAGATTTAAAATAGTTGAGGAAAGCTGTTAAATGATTCGCATGAATTGCTTTGTAAAGTTGATTAACTTTAAATCGAAGAAAACGAGTAGTATCACTTTGGGTATATATTGTGCATATCTCTCGAAGGAACATACTCATATCTTTCTGCACCCTATGCTAAATTAATTTCATGTCATGGGACAAATTTATGGAAAACTATTTATAGCAAAATTTATATCTGCTATTCGGTACGCCCCACTATTAAAACTTTAATCTCAATCAAATACCCGTTAAAAATCCATATGGAAGCTATATCTGCACAAAACCAGTAGGGAAAGTAGTAAAGTTGGGCTGGACCGACTATATGACCACCACTTTGGGTATATTGTACATATGTATCCTTTCAATTGCATATCAATGTTTCTTCAAAACACATACTCATGTCTTTCTGCATTCTATGACAAATTTAATTTCATTTCATCAAGACATAAATCGGACAAAAATATATATGGGAGCTATATCTAAATCTGAACCGATTTTCAGGAAACTTAGCACACATCATTCTAGACCTAATTCATTACGCCATGCCAAATTTCATGCAAATCAAAGGTTATATAGGGACTTTGGTGCACCATTTACCTTAAATCGGAGGAAAATATATATGGGAGCTATATATAAATCTGACCCGATTTTCTCGAAACTTGGCACACTTCGTTCTGGACCTAATTCAGTACTCTTTGCCAAATTTCGTGCAAATCGAAAGATATATGAGGACTTTGGTACACCATTTACCTTAAATCGGACGAAGATATATATGGGAGCTATATCTAAAACCAAACCGATTTTCACTAAACTTAACACACATCATTCTAGATCTAATTCATTACGCTATGCCAAATTTCGTGCAAATCGAAATTTATATAGGGACATTGGTACACCATTTACCTTAAATCGGACGAAAATATATATGGGAGCTATATCGAAATCTGAACCGATTTTCAGGAAACTTAACACACATCATTCTGGACCTAATTCATTTCGCCATGCCAAATTTCATGCAAATCGAAAGATATATAGGGACTTTGGTGCACCATTCACCATAAATACATATATGAGCTATATCTAAATCTGAACCTATTTTTCCCAATTTCAATAGGGTTCGTCCTTGGGCCAATTAAGTGACCTGTGCCAAATTTCATCCAAACCGGATCATAAATGCGACCTGTACTTTGTTAACAAAAATACATACATACACGGACGGACGGACAGGCGGACATGCATAAATCGACTCACAAAGTGATTCTATGCATATTCTCAAAAGGAATCATGGGTCTATCTCGATTATTTTTGCCTGTTACAAACATATACACAAAGACATAATACCCTGTACCACAGTGCGGTGAAGGGTGTAAACATTTATGGAATCTATATCTAAATATGAACTGATTTTAACCAAAATAACACAAGTTTTTTGAACAAGATCTATGTCATCCAAAGCTCAATCTGGCTTAATTATTTGTTTAAAATTATACATGGACAGACATACTGATTTTATATCCAGCCTCAGAAGAAATAACAGGCCTTTCTCGATTCCAAAATATTCAATATATATACTTACTATTAAAAATCAATACTGGTTATTTTTTGTAGGCAGAAAATGGGCCCAAAGTCTTTTAACTGAAAATTGGGTGTTTATTCGATTTATTTTTAGGTTCTAGACATGAACTATAATATGTTCGTTTCATCTGGTTTCTCATTTAGGGCTGCCGTAAAATAAAGCTTAGTTGGAGTTCATTCCTCGTATTTCTGCCATGACATTATTTTCCTTGCCAGAAGTAATGACAACGAAATAAACATTTTATAACAACAGTCAATTTGCTGGGTTAGCTAAGCTACTTCAAAATTCAGCTTCCCATTCTGTTTCATTTCTAAAATTAAATTTACATAAATATAGAAGAAAAGTTCTTGTAAAAATAAGATAGGATATTAAATGGACTTATTTCCAACCTATTTAATGATATTACGTTTTGCGTTATTTTCATTTGCTACCTTCGGACGAATTTTGTTTTAATTTAACGCGTTTGCTCGCACAAACACACACACACGCAGAGACGTCAAAATTAATTGAACGTCCTCATGGACAACTGAACCCCTGCAATGCAGTAATTTTTGGTCTCAGCACTTGAAGCCAACCTAATTTTATGCCACATCAATTTGCGGTTTAACGCGCTTAAACTTTGTATTTATATCGTTGAGGATTTTCATTATTGTTCTTACAACATTACTATCGTTCGATCTAATGTTTTCTCTTTACATGTATAGAAATACAATTGAT
Source organism: Musca vetustissima (assembly GCF_032173495.1). Classification (NCBI taxonomy): domain Eukaryota; kingdom Metazoa; phylum Arthropoda; class Insecta; order Diptera; family Muscidae; genus Musca; species Musca vetustissima. Next base: position 267 of record NW_026873648.1, on the reverse strand, counting down.
TAATATATTACATCGCAAGTGAGAATGAATCTCATTAAAAAAATTATGATTTATGAAACGAAAGGATACGATTTTATGCTCACCACCATCAATAACATTTGTAACTTTTGAGGAATCATTTTTGAAGTATTTTTACTCATAATTGTTGAAAAAACCATTAAGAAAAGTACAAAAGTCGGACGGGACCGACTATATGATACCCTTCACCATTTTGGGTACATACAAGAGATGTTAATATCTACAATAACATGTAGTTATAATAGACCT
>NW_026873647.1:0-14902 GCF_032173495.1 Musca vetustissima | reverse complement strand
ATGTGGCCTATAGATCGACTCGAAAAAAAAACACAAAAAATAAGTTTTCACTTCATCCCAAAATTATTATCTGATCATCACCGAAAATTATAGACGTTGTCCTTGACCATAACTGGAATCTCATGGAAAATTTCAAAGCGATTAGCGCTATATTTCTGTCCTGTAGTGTGGTAATGGGTTACTAAATAATATACGAATACGTAAGCACCTGTAAATATTTAAGTGTAACTCCCACATCCCAGTACATACGACAATAGAATTGGTATCAATTTAAAGGTCAACCACTTCTTTTGGATATACTATCAACTTCTCGGGTCTATGTCCTGGGCAATAAATAGGCCATAGAATACAAATTTTGTATTTTTTCACACAAAGGTCAGGGTCCATTTGACTCGTTAAATATTGACCAAACTTTATCAAAGCAGGCATGCTTATTCTTTAGCCCGATCCCCGATGTTAGAAATATTTTGAAATTAAAGCGTCGATTTGTTCAAATAATATTTGTAAGGGCTCACAGAAATATAAGGTTAAATTTTTAAATATTATTTTTCAAGATCTGAACAATAATTTTAGATCTTTTAAGAATATTTTGTTTTTGCAAAATAGTCAGGCTTAATCCCAGTTTGTTGTTTTTATAAAAAAACAACTATTTATTAGTGGGGAATGTATGGCATTGTCCGCCGAGGGGTAAGGCAGGGAAGACTATAGTTTCGGATCTCGCCACTGATCCTCATCAGTTCCCTTAGTTTTTTGTTGGGATATTCTCCCCAGAAGCTATTAATAGCTTCTTTACAAAAAACCTTTCAAACCCAAATGTCTCTTGTGACAATTCGAAGTTCTTACGTTACCAGCGATACGACCCCAATGAGAAGTTCGTTTCGTTGGCGCCTGACTTCGTGGTCAACAAGGCATTTACAGTCACTTTGTGACAAATGCACATAACGTTATGTGCATTCGTCACAAAGTGACGACACATAGCAGTGGGAAATGTATTGTAGTTGTCTGTAAATGCCTTGTTGACCACGAAGTCAGGCGCCAACGAAACGAACTTCTCATTGGGGTCGTATCGCTGGTAACGTAAGAACTTCGAATTGTCACAAGAGACATTTGGGTTTGAAAGGTTTTTTTGTAAAGAAGCTATTAATAGCTTCTGGGGAGAATATCCCAACAAAAAACTAAGGGAACTGATGAGGATCAGTGGCGAGATCCGAAACTATAGTCTTCCCTGTCTTACCCCTCGGCGGACAATGCCATACATTCCCCACTAATAAATAGTTGTTTTTTTATAAAAACAACAAACTGGGATTAAGCCTGACTATTGTGCAAAAACAAAATACAAATGGTATCCCAAATAACCCGCCAAACACTACTGATCTTTTAAGAATATTTTTTCAGTTACACTGTTAGAACTTTCCGAGCAATAAGAGTAGGTGTTTTAAGAATATTTTTTCAAAGAATATCCAAATCGCGGAGTTTTAAATAATATTTTTCAAGTACTATACAAGAATATTTGTTCAAGGACCTACACACGGCGTTGACTTTTAAAGAATATTTTTTATTTTTTTTAAGACTATCCAGAATGGATTTTTTAAAGAATATTTTTTCAAAGACTATCCAGAATGGATTTTTTAAGAATATTTTTTCAAAGACTGCAGACATGGATTTATTTAAAGAATATTTTTGCAAAGAGTATCCAGACATGGATTTTGGAGAATATTTTCAAGGACTTTTCAAGGCGTGCATTTTTTTAAAAATATTTTCAGGGACTTTCCAAAGTGTGGATTTTATATACAATATTTTTTCCAAGGCATGGTTTTTTATAGAATATTTTCAAATACTTTCCAAGGCTTGGTGTTTTAAAGAATATAGACATAGACTTTCTATGGCATGGATTTTTATACCCTACACCATGAAGTGGATTGTATATTATATTTATAATTTCGTTTGCAACACCGTGAAATAACCATCGGAGACCCCATAAATTATATATACTTTTGATCAGGATAAAATTCTGTATGTTGGAATCAGAATAGAGCTTTATTATTCCTTTGATGTTTGGTATTGCAAATGGAATATATTGGTCCATGTTTTTTGGTATTCCATGTTTTTTGATCCATGTTTTTTGGTATTCCATTCAAGCGTCATTCTGGTTATATCCATTTTCTGTGTTTAATCTTGTTTTATATGGGTCCCCGTTATGTTCAGCAGCCCTACGTAAATTATTGTATTGGGTCAGAATATTTGGCATAAGATATCCAGGTACTTGATTATGAAATATGGTTTCAAACACGTGAAACCATGTTAGAATAATACAAGGTAGGGCAGCTTGAGGTGAATAACAAAAAAGCAACTATGCACGTGTGGCCTCTTCTGCCAAAAATAAAATAAATATACGCAACAAGTGTTTGTTTTTATTTGACCTTTTTCAACACAAAACTAAAAACACGAAAAATGAATGAAAGGTTATGATTTCTCCAGTAGGGAATACCATAAAATATTTGTTTCATCCATAACTAAGTAATTACTTCCAGACGAACGTGTTAAAAACTTTATTTTCATTTTATTAAATTTGAATATATTTCAATTTATTTTGAATTAATTTGACATTGTATTCAAAACACAAAATATATACTTTTATTTGATGGAACAAGCCACTTTGAGAAAACATCACAGCCTTTTGCCATGTACAGACGAGTGTTGTTTGCTCTCTCATTCGTTGTTCGACCCTTAATTATGAAGTAATTACTTAGTTCCCCATACAAAATTGTCTGAGCGAACACCTACTTTTGTACGTTGTTCAATTCGAATCACTCTCTGAATCACCAAGAATTTTGTCCCATCTCTAACAATTGAGAGAATTTATCGAAAATAGATTAATTTTGACAGCATGAAAAAATTTTTAAAATTTTCAAACTTTTTCAGTAAAATTGAAAATTATGAATGAAATGTAAACAAAATTCTAGTTTTTTTTATATATGCAGAAGGATGAAAATTTTGTTGCCTACATGATGCAATATGCACTTCTTTCCCCTTTGTTCTAATTAGCGTAAAAAACGAGAGACAAAAGTGGGGAAACCCAAACAAAAATTCTCCAATTTTTTAAATGTGTCATTTGATTGAGAAAATATAAAAATGTATTAAAAACAACAACATTTTCAGAAAAAATGGAAAACATGAATGAAAAGTAAATAATAGCTATTTACTTATTCAGGAGAAAGACAATAATTTTTCTATTTAAATACATAGGTAATATACACAAATTTGAAAAAGAAAATTCTGATGACAGGAATTAAGAATAGTGTTGTATGAACGGGTTAATTCATGTAGGTAATTCTGAGAGCGAACTACGTTGTTCGAGTGCTCGTCAGAACATGGTATTACCGAAATACGTCGACGTACGAATTTTCAAAGTTGAAAAAATTCAACTATGACAGAACGTAGTTTTGTTTTTTTCTTTTGTTGAAAATAGAAACAAAATACAAAAAAAATATAATTTTTTCAAAAAGAATATGAAATATTTGAACAAATTTTATAATTTCCTAATTTTGTTTCGCGATTTTGTTTGGTTCGCTAAGAGAAATGAATTCGACATATTTGGGTAATACGGCCGTACAAAAAATTTTGCCATAGTAGGGATGTTGAATATTTGTGTATGCCTCGTTGAATTTTAGGTAACGTTGTAATATCTAACAACCCAAGACCTCAAAGCTCTTACGTCATGCGTTGCATTCTTATGTACAGTTTTTAGCATTTGTATTTTAAATAAAAATTCCCATACATTTTTCCCCAATTAACTCAATGGACCCCTTGGACTGCGCTCTCTATTTTAATTATCACAAAATATTAATTATAATTTTTATTTAATTTTTGTTATATATTTTTCAGTATTTTGATAAACGCTTCAGTCGTCGTATGCGTCTTTTTGGTGCTGTACTCTTCAATATTAAAACTGTAAGTAGAAATTAAAATGTGTAATAAATTTAGGTGACATAATTTTAATTATGTTTTTCATATTGCAGCTTTTATGGCTACCAATTGCGGTCTATGTTCCAGCCTTAACATTGAGTCAGGGTAAGTATTACAAAATATTAATATACAAATAAATTATGTTACATACTCTATTTATACTAAGTATCTATACTATATGTCCTATGAGGCCATCTGCTACAGAGTAGCTAACTTCAGAGGTTATCTAGTATAGAGTAGATGACTTGTAAGTAATTTGTATATAATTTGGCTTTGGAGTCATGTAGTCTATATTAGAAGGATTTTGAGTATACAATTCTTGTTTGCTATTTTTTCAGTCAGCGGCATTGAGTTGCATACAATTGTACCCATCGTAATTGTAATCTGCACATTTTATACCACTGTGGTAAGTATTGGTATAACAAAAAATACAAAATTCATATATTTATACCCTCCACCAGAAGTTGAATATTACATTAGTCATTGTGCACCATCAACAGCTTCTAATATTTGTTTTGGCCCCAATTTTCTTATTCCGATGTCCATAAGAGTAGTTAAAGTTCCGTCCGACTATCCTGTTGCGCTGGTTATATTTCCATTTGATTGAAATTGAAGTCAGGATAGGTCTATCAATATTTAAAATAGAGCTTTGCAATTTTGCACATACATTGCCAATATTCCTAGAATTTTTGGTATCGAATCTGATCGAACTTTTTGCATTAGCCCCATATGCAAGGTGTATTTAAAAAGGTATTACAACAACTATTTATATTAAAAAAAAACAAAATTATTGTTTTATTATACCCACACAAAACGTTGGTACAGGTTATTATAACTTTGTGCATATTTTTGTAACAGCAAGACACTTAGTTAGAGATAGACACATAGTTCCTTTTGAAACCAGTAAGGAAAGTAGTAAAGTCGGACGGGGCCGACTATATGATACCGTTACCATTTTGGGTATATTCAACAGATGAATCCTAACAGACGTCGCATTTTTAAAGGACCAGTAAAATGAAATAGGATCCATAACCATGTCATTCTGCAACCGATACTAAATTTTTCATTTGGTCAGATATAGAAGCTATATCTAAATCTGAACCGATATCAGGAAACTTAACACTCATCATTCTAGACCTAATTCATTACGCTGTGCCAAATTTCGTGCAAATCGAAAGATATTAGAGACTTTGGTACACCATTTACCTTAAATCGGACGAAAATATATATGGGAGCCATATCTAAATCTTAACCGATTTTTAGAAAATATAACACACATCTTTCTAGACTTGATTCAGTACGCTATGCCAAATTTCGTGCAAATCGAAGGATATATAAGGACTTTGGTGCACTATTTACCTAAAATTGGACGAAAATATATATGGGAGCTAAATCTAAATCTGATCCTATTTTCACGAAACTTAACACACATCATTCTAGACCTAATCCATTACACAGTGCCAAGTTTCGTGAAAATCGAATGATATATAGGAACTTTCGTACTCCATTTACCTTAAATCGGACGAAAATATATATGTGAGCTATATCTAAATCTGAGCCGATTTTCAGGAAATTTAACACACACCATTCTAGACCTAATTCATTACGCTGTGCCAAGTTTCGTGCAACTCGAATGATATATAGGGACTTTCGAACACCATTTACCTTAAATCGGACGAAAATATATATGGGAACTTTATCTAAATCTGAACCGATTTTCAGGAAATTTAACATACACCAGTCTAGACCTAATTCATAACGCTGTGCCAAATTTCGTGCAAATCGATGGATATATAGGGACTTTGGTGCACCATTTACCTTAAATCGGACGAAAATATATATGGGAGCTATATCTAAATCTGAACCGATTTCTCCCAATTTCAATAGGGTTCGTCCCTGGGCCAAATAAGTGACCTATGCCAAATTTCATCCAAATCGGATAACAATCGGCCTAGAAAGTTATTCTATGCATATTCTCAAAAGGAACCATGTGTCTATCTCGTTTTCTTTTGCCTGTTACAAACATATGCACAAAGACATAATACCCTGTACCCAAGTGTGGCGAAGGGTATAAATATGCATTGAAATTGGGAAAATTCGGTTCAGATTTAGATATAACTCCCATATATAGTTTCGATGTACCAAAGACCCTATATACCTTTCGATTTGTACGAAATTTGGTACAGCGTACTGAATTGAATCTGGAATGATGAATAGTGAGTTTCGGGAAAATCGGTTCAGGTTTCGATATACCTCCCATATATATTTTCGTCCGACTTTGGTGCACCAAAGTCTTTATATATCTTTCGATTTGCACAAAATTAGTGTACTGAATTGAGGCTAGAATGGCGTGTGTAATGTTTCGAGAAAATAGGTTCAAATTTAGATATAGCTCCCATATATATATTTTCGTCGGATTTAAGGTAATGGTTTGATTTTCACATTCGAAAATTTTCAGTATGGATTGATTTTTTTGGTATATCATCGCAATATTTTACCGCATTTTCAACATCATCCCATTTAGAACTGTATTTTTGGACGATTTAAAACAATCTTTGTTGTGCATCCATCATTTTAAAAATACTTATTTTGAACATTTTCCATTCTCCCTACGGTGAAGAGTATACAAAGTTTGGGCCGGACGATTTTCATACTGTCTACTTGTTTATTTCAAATTGTTGTTTCCTCTTGGTGGAGGCCGTGATGACGAACTTGACGAATTATTTAATTGTTTCTCTTTGCAATAGGGTGGCATACGTGGTGTTGTCTGGACCGATGTAATTCAGAGTTTCGTTATGTTTGGTTCCATGTTTGTTTTGATCATTAAAGGCACCATCGATATTGGCGGACTCGGAGTACTGTGGCAAAGGAATATGGAAGGAGGACGATTAAATTTTCCAGAGTAAGTAAACATTTAAAATATATTTTTTATTTATTCCAAATAAAAAATAATATGATATGCAGATTAACATTGGACCCAACCGTTCGCATGGGTATACTACCAGTTTTTATTGGTGGCACATTCTTTAAGCTGCAGAATACCTCGATTAATCAGCCAACCATACAACGCTTTATGTCCCTACTGAATCTAAAGAAAATCAAGCAAACTTTGTGGACCTTTTCCATTGGTCTGACTTTACTATATAGCCTTTGTATTTATGTGGGCCTGTTGGCCTTTGCCACATTCCATGATTGTGATCCGATTTCGACGGGGGTAAGTATTTTTTAGAAAATATTATGAAAAAAAAATAATTCCAAATTTATCTTCACAGCTATGTCATTCCCGTGATCAATTGGTCCCCGTATTGGTAATGAATGTCTTGGGTAAATTTCCTGGTATGCCGGGGGTCTTTGTTTCCGGAGTCTTTAGTGCTGCGTTGAGTTCACTGTCAACATATTTGAATTCCCTGGCCGCTGTGGTTTTGGAAGATTTTATTAAACCATTTTCTAAGAAGCCAATAAGTGAGAGGACAACGGGATTGATTATGCGTACCGTGGTTGTGGTTTGTGGCCTTAGCTCGATTGGTTTGGTGTATGTGGTCGAAAAATTGGGTATGGTGTTGCAGTTATCCGCAACACTGCAATCGATTGTTTATGGACCAATGTTGGGTATATTTACCGTGGGCATGCTGATGCCATGGTTAAATGAGAAGGTGGGTAGAGGGGTGAAACATAAAATGGATGTTTTCAAATAAATTCCTTTTTTGACAGAGTGTCCTGGCTGGCAGCATTTTCTCCTTCCTAAGCATGGCCTGGATATGTGTTAATGCCCAAATTGCCAATGTGACAGGATCTTTTCGTCATCCCAAGTTACCAGTTTCCGTGGAGGGTTGCAGTTATAATTTTGATATGACCAAATATTTGAATTCCACAGCGGAGTAGTAAGTTTGGAATTTATAAAAATATTAATTGTGTATTTAATAAACATCTCTTTTTCAGTTTACCTTCCCATGGCACTAATATTTATCACATTTCCTTTTTGTGGTACACCGGCTTGGGCGCCTGTTTAGTTATGGTGGCCTCAAATGTCGCCTGTTTGTTCTTTGGCTTGAATGACGTTTCGAAGTTGGATCAGAGACTTGTATCACCATTTATTGTTAAGTATCTGCCAAAGAAATACACCTATACTGAAGTGAAATTAGAAAATGTTTTGCCATTTAAAAATAGCAAATGAATGTATTATAGATTAAGTTACATATGTATATTGGGTATATTTAATTATAAAGTGAAATAAGTAGCAACTGCAATAAAGCAGATGGACTCAATGGGTCGAAGATATACAGTTTTTCATTTTCATAGAATTATAAAAATCGTTTTTCATGAAACAATCCATATATCTGGCTAATATGACTTGTGAGCTAAGAACGAACATGTTATACCCTCCTCCACCTGGTGTGCATTCAAAATTTCCCACATCGGTCGGAACCTTTTTATATGGGGACTATGTTATTGATTTATGTGAAAAAAATTCATGGTATGAAAAAATAATGGTCCAAATTACACACACTTATGTTTGGAAAACAGTAGTAAGTTCAACATACCGAAAATTAAATGGGACACTTCTATGGGGGATATTCCAAAAAAATTAACCTATATTGAAAAATTTCCGGAAAGAAATTTTTTATTCATCAGGAATCCGATATACAAATTACAGTCATTTCGATGAGAAAAATTGGTTAAAAAACATAATAATACCGAAAATGGGGCGGAATCTTTCTATGTGGGATATGCCAATACAATGACTGATAAAAATCTGAAAATGTGCGGAATCATTATATGGGGCTATATCAAAAGTAGGACTATAGAAAATTTTCCGCAAAAATGTGTTTTATCCTCTTGGAATGCCAAATTCCAGCCACTACAATGGATATATGCGGAATATGTCTTCAAAATACTGGCAATCGGGCGCTGCGCATTATGGGAGCTATGTCAAAACATGGACCTATATTTATCATTTTCTTTATGTGTGCCAGCCTTCAGAAACATTTGCATCAAATTCCATCGACATCGGTCTGAAAGTGCAACTAAAACCGCTAAAAACCGCGGATCAATATCACCACACTTTGGTATAGGGTATTTTCTTTGTGCATATGCATGTAACAGCCAAAAGGAAATGAGATAGACACATGGTTCCTTTTGAGAATATGCATAGAACCACTTTCTGAGTCGATTTATCATCTCGGTACGTCTGTTGGTGTTAAATTGTAAACAAAGTACAGGTCGCATTTATAATCCGATTTGGATGAAATTTGGTACAGCTCATTTGTTTGCCCCAAGGGCGAACCCTATTGAAAGTTAGTAAAATCGGTTCAGATTTAGATATAGCTTTCATATATATTTTTGTCAGATTTTATGTAAATGGTCTTCCAAAGTCCCTATATATTTTCCGATTTGCACGAAATTTGGCATAGCGTACTGAATAACTGCTAGAATGATGTGTGCTATGTTTCGTAAAAATCGGTTCAGATTTAGATATGGTCTTCCAATGTCCCTATATATTTTTCGATTTGCACGAAATTTGGCATAGCGTACTGAATTAAATGTCGAATGATGTGTGTTAAATTTCGTACAAATCTGTTCAGATTTAGATATAGCTTCCATATATATATTCGTCCGATTTAATGAAATGTTACACCAAAGTCCCTATATATTTCCCGATTTGCACGAAATTTGGCATAGCGTACTGAATTGAGTCTAGAATGATGTGTGTTATGTTTCGTAAAAATCGGTTCAGATTCAGATATAGCTCTCATATATATTTTCGTCCGATTTAATAGAAATGTTACACTAAAGTCCCTATATATTTCCCGATTTGCACGAAATTTGGCATAGCGTACTGAATTGAGTCTAGAATTATGTGTTTCGTGAAAATTGGTTCAGATTTAGATATAGCTCTCATATATATTTTCGTCCGATTTTATGTAAATGGTCTTCCAAAGTCCTTATATATTTTCCGATTTGCACAAAATTTGGCATAGCGTACTCAATTAAGTCTAGAATGATGTCGGCTAGCTGTTATATGGGGACTATCCCATAAAATCTATCATTTTCAACAACAAACATACGAGAAGTACTAACAATGTATATGCAATATTACTATCTCTATCGTGATTTCAACATACGGACGAGAGAATTTGGCTAAATCGACATAGAATTTTATTCGGATCAAGAATATATACTTCATTGGGTCTAAGGAGAATATTTCGAAGTGTTGCCAAAGGAATCACAAATTTAATAAACATTCCAGGGTGTAAGGAGTAAAAAAAGCTTTTAAGTTCGGGTCAGTGATTGCGCCTTAAAATACGTAAATATCTGGCAAGAAAATATCTAAAAACGTATGAAACAGGACGGATCCCCAAAAGATTCTATGACAAAACATGGACCTATATTTATGTTTTTATCAAAATATGGACCAATACCACAATTTTCTGTTGGTAATCGGCGGCTATGGGTTGTTATACATATACTATGCAGTGCTTAGTCCAATGGCATTCTTGGCATAATCTTCTTGTCTACAATGCGTCAATTGAAGCGGGCTTATCTCTATAGATATGACCTTTAAAATAGCGCCACAAAATATAGTTTAAAAGCTTTTAATCACACGAACTAGGCGGCCAATTGACCGGTCACCCAACTTGCCTCAGTTTCTACGCTTGTTGGTTCAACAACAACTATGCATTGCGATAGGTCGTTTGGTTCCAATTCTTGCATCAGCTATACTTTGGAAGGATTCATAGCCATAAACTTCCGCAAAATTGTCCACGTTTTTGAGTAACAGAAGTCAAATTTCTGCGAACAGCGATGAATTGATAAGCGATGAATTAACAATGGCCGATACAGCTGCGATATTTTTTTCAGTTCGTACTCTACGTATGCGTGTTGGTGGTGTCACAGTAGTTCGTTTCTGTGCCCATTAAACTGATCACAAAATCGAGGTCGGGATAGACCAAATTGAAAATGGTTGACAGGGGAACAAAACCCCGAACGTATTTAATAACAATTATATAATAGCTAAACAATCACCATTTACTTGCGTTGATTTCTTTGACGAAGAAGTTTGTTGATAAACAAAATGAAACATTCTATATTTAATCAAATTTCGTTTTTTAAATTATTCCAGAGATCCAAAATTAATTTTAATTTGAAATACCTAATCCATAAATTTAATTTAATTGTGTTAATCAAAAATGTGAAAATTCCAAAGCACTTAGAGATGGTTGATCGAGCTTGAGGTCAATGTTTTTTTATTTATTTATTATTTTCCAATATTTCGAAATTCGTTGAATTTCATCTTCAGGGAAGTTGATCTACAATAAATAAACATTACAACTAATTAGAATATATATCACAGCTTTTTTAATACTAAAAACATATATAACTCGTAAGATGTGATCGCTTACTTTTAAATAACGAACATTAAATAATTAGCTTAAAAACTAGCGTAGTGTGACTACCACGGTCAAAAGTTATTATTGCACTGATTGTTATTTGTTAATTGCACGATCCCCTCCTACGCGTTAGATGTCTGTAGCAATAAGCTGTGTTGTCTGTGTCTGCTTTGTTGTTGATTCGTTTTGTTGTTGGTAAACTATTAATGTGGAGCATCTCTATTGTTAGTCTCTTGTTGTAATGGCTCTCTTCTTGTAACACTTTCACGTCGTCTATGTTAGGTATGTGATTGTTGTGTTTACAGTGTTCTGCTAACGCCGTTTTTTGTATTAAATTTGTGTTTCTTAATTTAATGTCAGATTTATGTGCTGACATTCGCGTTTTCAGTTTATTTTTTGTTGTTCCAACATATAATTTTCCGCAACCTTCTTTCTCGTTACCACCACATTCTATCTCGTATATCACATTATGTTTGTCCATCTTTGGAATTTTGCTTTTTACTTTACTATATAGTGATTTTGTTGTCTTATATGAGCTATGTGCTATTGTATATTTATAAAAAACGCCATCAAGAACATACATGGAATTTTTAGAACAAATTACAACAACCACCACATAAAATCCGTATTAAAATCACATATGCAAGCTTTTGAAGGTACATTACTAAACTTAATAATTAAACAAAAACACGAAGAATTAAAAATCAACGAAAATATTTTAATTAACATAGAAAATAAATTAAACGAACACCTTTCCGAAGAAGAAAAGGAACAAATTAAGTTTAATGAAAATATTATAATAACAGGAACACAGAAACAACAAGACGAAACTCATAAAGAAAAATTCAAGAAACTACAAAACAAACTTAACAAAGAGCTTAACATAAAATGCAACAACAACTGGTTCGTCAACAAAACCAACAAAACATTTCCCGATGATGTGACATGGTTACTCTCGTTAGGAGACAAACATTGTCTACCAACAAGTAGAACGGAATTCCCTCTATTTAAATATATTGCTGACGCGGAAGATATCATACAAACAACAACCGACAAAGAACAACAAGAAATGAGTAGAACAAAACTGACAACAATGTTAGAAACACATACTAACAGAATGCGAGAGAATAACAGAGACAAATACATGATGCGCACAGTGGAACGAACCCAAAAATTTCTAAAACAAAATAAAGACATACTTATACTTAATGCAGATAAAGGAAACGTGACGGTAGCTATGAATAAAACAGATTATCAAGAAAGAATGTCGAATATATTATCGGACATGATGACATACCAACGCATTAATAAGGACCCTACATCGAATTTACAAAAGGAAAACAATAAAATAATAGAAGAATTATTTAATAATAAATGCATATCGCTTATAGAGAAGAAAAGATTAAAGACGGATGTTGCAACGGCACCTAGAATATATGGTCTACCAAAAATACATAAAGAGGGATTCCCACTCAGACCCATTTGCTCATCAATAAATTCGCCATCGATAAAACTATGTAAATACATAGTGAATATTTTAAAGAATTTAACAAAAAACTCCATTTATAATGTTAAGGATTCGGTGCAATTTAGAAATAAGATAAAGAATTTGACAATTAATGACAATGAAAGAATGATCTCCTTTGACGTAGTATCCCTATTCCCAAGCATTCCTGTAGAATTAGGACTAAAAATTATTGATGAAAGATGGGATGAAATTAAACAATACACAAACATGGAAAAAAACATGTTCTTGAAAATAGTTCAATTCTGCATAAAAGATAATAGATATTTCAAGTATGAAGATAAAATATACAAACAAAAATCAGGATTACCCATGGGATCACCTGCATCACCCATACTTGCGGATTTAGTTATGGAATCTTTGTTGAACACCACGATTGACTCATTACCAATAAAACCAAAAATCTTGACGAAATACGTGGATGATTTATTCTTAATTATAAGGGAAGATGCAATACAACAGACTTTGACAACTCTAAATGGCTTCAATAGAAAAATACAATTCACTGTGGAAGAAGAAAACAACGGAAAAATTTCATACTTGGACACCATGGTAATAAGGGACAAAAATAATGGATTATGTCTAGACTGGTATCAAAAACCAACGGCGTCGGGAAGATTAATTAATTACTTCTCCAAGCACAAAAAACGAACAATAATAAATACAGCAAAAAACTTAATAAATAGAGTATTAAATATAAGTGACAAAAAGTTTCACAAGAAAAATAAATTAAAAATCGAAGACATACTAATACAAAATAATTTTCCCATATATTTAATAAAATCCTTGATAAGTCAACACGAAATAAAAAAACGAGAAAACGAGAAACGAGACAGAATCGGAAACAAAAAAGATATATAAATCACTGATATATTTACCAAATATATCTGAACGATTGGAAAAATCTGATATTTACGACAAAACAAAATATACAATAGCACATAGCTCATATAAGACAACAAAATCACTATATAGTAAAGTAAAAAGCAAAATTCCAAAGATGGACAAACATAATGTGATATACGAGATAGAATGTGGTGGTAACGAGAAAGAAGGTTGCGGAAAATTATATGTTGGAACAACAAAAAATAAACTGAAAACGCGAATGTCAGCACATAAATCTGACATTAAATTAAGAAACACAAATTTAATACAAAAAACGGCGTTAGCAGAACACTGTAAACATAACAATCACATACCTAACAAGAGACTAACAATAGAGATGCTCCACATTAATAGTTTACCAACAACAAAACGAATCAACAACAAAGCAGACACAGACAACACAGCTTATTGCTACAGACATCTAACGCGTAGGAGGGGATCGTGCAATTAACAAATAACAATCAGTGCAATAATAACTTTTGACCGTGGTAGTCACACTACGCTAGTTTTTAAGCTAATTATTTAATGTTCGTTATTTAAAAGTAAGCGATCACATCTTACGAGTTATATATGTTTTTAGTATTAAAAAAGCTGTGATATATATTCTAATTAGTTGTAATGTTTATTTATTGTAGATCAACTTCCCTGAAGATGAAATTCAACGAATTTCGAAATATTGGAAAATAATAAATAAATAAAAAAACATTGACCTCAAGCTCGATCAACCATCTCTAATTTATTAAACATTCAAAAGGTCGAAAAATCATAAACATAATTATAATTCCAAAGCACTATATTTTATTCGGATGCGCTATGAATAAAACGTTTTCTTTATGGCAATTCGTTTGACATTATATATACAAACATATATCGATGTGATAGTAATAAAAAAATTTTCTCTCGGACCAACAACAAAAACACATGCCATGATATATTTTTTATTTTTAGTTCATTATTTTTTTTGTTTTTATATATACATACATTTATGCTACAAACAAAACATCATTAGTTGTCGGGGAATATTTATTGGGTGGTGGGTATTCAAATTATTGATGGTTTGTGGTATTTTCAAAACAAAAAAAATGCAATATTAGTTGCAAATGTTATTTGTAGCGAAAAATTGGAATTTTCAAATACC
>NW_026873646.1:0-14800 GCF_032173495.1 Musca vetustissima | reverse complement strand
TTTTTTTTCATTTAATATGGCGTGAACTTAATTATTCATTGACAGCTAATCAACCTTTGCTCCTGTGTGAAGACTTTACACTTACCTTGCAAAAAGTTCATTTAATAGACGCACCAACTCCTCCGCTGTACATTGATCCGAGAGACTTGTAAAACCGCAGATGTCAGCAAACAGAATACTGAAATTTTAATGAAATTAAAAAAAAAAAAAATAAATAAAGACAATGAAAAAGGAGAGCAAGTAAAAAAACGCATTAATGTCTGTTTTTAAAAAGTTAAGAAGATTGAACAACAAAAACAACTTAAAATAAATGGAAAACCCCATTGTGACACTCCGTGCAACAGGTTCATCGGAACATAATCTGTTAATATTTGATTACGTTGAGCAAATTGAGTGGAAAAACATTTATGGGGTTAAAGAGTCTATTTAAAGAATTCCCGCTGTGGTTAGGTTGTTGAACTTCGTTTGTAGCTTTTCCCCCTTTTTATTAGCTACTGTTGTTCACACATCGCAGCAGGTGAATTTTGAAGGTAAATGTAACATTGTATCAACTAAGAATATTTAGGTGTGTAGTTGTTTGTTTTGTTCTTTTTTATAGACCAGAATTTTAGAGTCATTTTGGCATTAGTTGATGTACTGAAGATACAAATTTGTGTATATATTTAGTCGTCATATTTGTATGGAATTGGTTAATTATTCTAGAAATATTCAAGGGTAATTTATCATTCTCAATACACCTTTATATTAAATATTGTGTATCAATATTATTGAACGGCAGTGATTATCATATGGTATTTACAAACTATTTAATCCCTAAGATTTAAAACACTATATATAGGTATATCATCTTTCTAGCCTTGTAGAAAAGTCGAAGTAGCAATAATATTGTAAAGCTAGGGAGATATCAAGATTCAGTATTTACATTAGAGCGGTTATATATCTAACTCTGGACGATATGTATCAATTTTTATAGGTAACTGCGGACCAAACAAATAACTATGAAATAAAAACGATGATAAGTTCGGTCCGGCCGAACTTCTTATACCCTCCACCATGAGGATGACAATCAAAATATCTAAAATTAATTGGGGGGCTCCTAGGAGAAAACTCATGTAATGATAGGACCTTGAACATACCGAAAAATTCGTGAGAAAACTAAAATACAGTAAAGTACGGCTATAACGGTTATAGGGAAAGAAGTAATAGTTCGTTACAAAAAAGTTCTATATATCCGTAATTCGTAGTTTGCTATAAGCGAAAGAATTTAATTTATAATAATTTTTGATACTGATATGTTATTCAATGAGAACCAAAACCAGTAAGGAAAGTAGTAAAGTCGGACGGGCCGACTATATGATACCCTTCACCACTTTGAATATATATTCAACAGACACATTCTAACAGACATCACGTTTTCGAAAAACCATTGACCATTGAAATTGGATCAACTAAAATAAGTGATCTATATCTAAATTTGAACCGACTTAGATCAATCCATAAACATGTCATTCTGTAATATACTAAACTCTGCATTTGGATAGATGGAGAACGAGAAAGAAATATGTAAATCCATTTAAAGCAAATCTTAATCGGACACAAGGTGATTACTTGAATTCCAATAAACATGAAGTCGATCGCGAAAATATATGGGATATGTCTGCCTTTCTCCAAAAAGTAATTACGCCATTCTATACTCAATTTTGTAGGTTGTGCAAAATTTCACGTCAAACTGACAAAAATGATGAGTTTGAAAATGGAAAATATATCTAAACCAATTTCAATGAAACATGTCACAGGTTAGTTTATACCAATTTCAGCACGTTTTGTGCATATCGGCGATATTTTTGGTCCTTGGTGCATCATTTACTTAAAATCGGAGGAAAATATATGTAGGAAGCTGAACCGATTTTCCCGAAACATAACACACATCATTCTAGATTTGAATTTCGTCCAAATCGAATAATATACTTAAGTACATTTATATTAAATCGGACGAAAATATATATATATATATATATATATATATATAAATCTGAACCAATTGCAACGAAAATTGTCACAGGTTAGGTTATAATAATTTCAGTACATTTTGTGTCTATCGGCCATATTTTGGGACCTTGGTGCATCATTTACATAAAATCGGAGAATAATATATATGGAGATATATCTAAATCTGAACCGATTTTTCCTAATTTCAATAGGGCTCGTCCTTGGACCAAATAAGCGAGCTGTGCCAAGTTTCATCCAATTCGGGTAATAAATGCGACTTGTACTTTGTTTACAATTTAACATGGACAGGCAGACGGACAAACGGACGGACGGACATTCATAAATCGACTCATAAAGTGATTCTATGCATATTCTCAAAAGGAACCATGTGTCTATCTCGTATCCTTTTACCTGTTACAAACATATGCACAAAGACTAATACCGATGTGGTGATGCGTATAAATACCAAATTGCAATCAATTCGGTTGGAAAACCAGTCTAAAATTCCCAAAATACCGAGTATTGAGGGCCAACCTTTAAACTTGGGCCAATATTAATATTCTTTGGTACGGACATAAACTATACAATGAGAATCCAAAATATTAAATACAGCCAATTTGTATCCTAAATCGGAATACTGTTATATGGGGCTACCCTGAGACATGAATCAATATTATAAATTTAGTACGGAAATGTGTTATACAATGAGAACCAAAAATACTGAGGTTACTGTTATATGGTGGCTACCCTGAAACTATGGTCAATTTTAATAATTTTTAGTACGTATATGTGTCACTAAATGACAACCCTAAATACCAAATATCACCCAATTCTATTGGAAAATGTATCAAAAATACCGTTATATGGAGGCTAAACCATAACGTAGACCGAAATAAGCCATTTGCAATACCAAAAATCCTAGAACTACTACCGATGCCTGTGCAAGATTTTAAAACTATTTCTCAAATATTGCGATCTCTATCGTGATGACACGCATAAATCGACATAGAATTTTATTCTGATCAAGAATATAGGGGGTCTCCGGTGAATATTTCAAGATGTTGTAAATGGAATAACAAATTTAATATGCACTCTACATTTTGGTGGAGGAAGATGTTCCGATGGGGTGCTTAGTGTTTGGCCGATACTGTACACGGTGTTGTGTCTTTGTGCATAAGTTTGTAAGAGATAAATGAAATCAAGATAGATCTATAGTTACTTTTGAGAATATGCATAGATTCACGTTGTTAGTCTATTTATGCATGTATGTCCGTCTGTTGATGTATTATTTCAAACAAAATACAGGTGGTATGAGATAAAATTGAGCACAGCTCATTTATTGGACTCAAGAACGAAGATTTGGATATAGCTCCCATATAAATTTTCGGTCAATTTTATGTTCATGGTCTCAAGGTTTGTTTGATTACCGCTGGTTCGAAATGAAAAAAAGTATATTTTTTTATTAGATGCTTAAGTTATAAAACAATGTTTTCTTTAAAAATGGTTTTGACTCATTTTAAATTCGTATATGAGCCCCATATTTTGAAAATGGTTTAAATCCATTTTAGATTTTGGTGAACATCTCGGATTTTGAGTACATTTTACAAAATATATAACGTTATATTTTCTAACATGCTGAAGAAAACTGTGTTATTGTGGGTTACAATAAGAGCCTTTAGAGTGTCTCTTGTATATACCCAGAGTCCTTTCCTTATGCTAAATTTGAAAAATTTGACATCTTGAAAATCGTCAACGATAATCCAGATTATCTAAAAAACTGTAACTGATGACTAATTAACGTTAATCGTTAAATAGGACATTGAAATCAAAGCCCAACCAGCCCAAGGGAAACTTTCAGAAGTGCCAAGACAAAAACATGCACATGTTCGGTCAAGTGGTAAGGGTTTGTTCACTGTTTTTATGAATTCTGCCCACAAGGTCATTTGACATATTGGAATTTCGTGTGGAAAATTTTTGGTTTCAGTTGGTTTTCAGCATTTTTTGATCATTTCCTTTTATACAGGTACAATGCACACAATTCGTAATCAAGTAGCCATGTTCGGTATCTATGAAGGGGATTTCGAATTGCAGTACATAGATACGCTGATTAAATGCAAATCGATAAACGAACACCATTATTATGAGGCTGGTCGTTGCTATAATATAAATCACACCCAATAATCTGATGCTCTTATCGGTGGTGTTCATGCTCTTGGATAAACATTTACGATACTCGAAATTTTTATCTAAATATTCTTTATAGATTGCGTGCAGATCGTTCACCAAGTAGCGCAAGGGTACTTTATTCCAAATAGCATTTGAAATTTTCGAATAGCCCTACGGGAGAAAACAGAAAAAAGAAAAAAAAGTACCCTATTTGCAAAACCGGTGACTCTCGTAATTAGATCACCCACCTGCAGGCTACTTGTAATCATGCATAGAGTCTGTAACATATCCGACCAATTACCATCAATATAGATGTTCTTATAGACCGTATATCCGGTACAGCCAAAATAGACATATATACAGGCGAACACAAGTGCCGTTAGCATAATCGGCAGATAGTTTTCATTTAAAACATCCGCTCCAACAAATCCGGAACATATTCGTATTAGGCGACGAGTAAATTCGAAACGTTGCAGCATATTACCAATGCAATTTTTTTTCTTTTTATTTTTGTTTAGAGAAAAAAAGTGAACTGTTCTATCGTAGAATAGATTCTAGACTAATGTCAGATTATACAGGTATTAGAGAGCGAAACTTACAGGTTAAAAACAATTTCAACATCTGTTGTTGGAAAATAAATTATTCATATTATTTGAAGGTTTTCATATAGTCGGACGAGACCGACCATATACCATAGAGTGGTGAATGGTGTAAAAATGGAAAAACGGTTGATAGGATTATATACAAAAACACAACAAATAAGAAATACAACACGTTGCCATGGTTCAGGAAACGAACTGCTTCTAGAGTTGAGACAACCTTTATAGAGTTGAATTTAATTCTCAGATTTAATTTCGTAATTGCTTCGATATAAATACAAATGTTCAACGTACGACATTTGTAAATCCAGATAGCCCAATAGGCTTGACGAGTCGGTGGGTAAGGAAGTTCGCTATGGCTTTCCTTTTCATTGCAACACTTTATCACTAATCTCAACTCGAAATTTCCTAACATAGTATGTGGTTTTCATAGAAAACTGCAAGAGCTAATCAATCTACACACCAATATCGACCCTATTTAAAATTTGAATACAATATTGTAAATATGTTCTCTATAATAGGTATTTCAAAAACTACCTCCATATCTCAACACTACATACAAATTCTGAGCGCAACAGAAATCTAGTATATATTATATATATTTGGTACCATTTATTCTCAAATTACCTACTTATTTAGTACGTTTGTACGTTTGGACTCTTGTTGTACTTATTTCCAAAGCTAATTCTAAATTTCAGGATTTGAGCTCCATGAGTTCACCTAAATCCAAATTTTACCAAATTTAGTAAACATTAATATACATTTCCATATATATGGGAGAGTACCAGAGAAGGGGGCAGACGGGTCCCACCTTCGGACGGACGGACATTTGTAAATTGACTCCAAATTATCTAAAACGTATTTGGTCCCAAGAAACATGGGGTCTAAAACCAATATTTGTATGAGGCACATTTTCACCGTATCAAAGTGTATATACCCTCATTAGTCATAAGACTGAGGGTATAAAAAACCATCCTAAACTCTATCAGTGACCCTCATTCCAAATTTAAGAGTTCTAGCTGTACCGGGTTACCATATTTAGTACTTGCCATGAA
This sequence comes from Musca vetustissima, assembly GCF_032173495.1. Taxonomy (NCBI): domain Eukaryota; kingdom Metazoa; phylum Arthropoda; class Insecta; order Diptera; family Muscidae; genus Musca; species Musca vetustissima. Next base: position 8,991 of record NW_026873646.1, on the reverse strand, counting down.
GTTCTAGCACGAATTTCCAAAAACCCAGCCTTATCTTACATCTTCGGACTAAGGTCGACCCTCACCCCAAAGTTAAAAATTGTAGCTTCAGTCGTTTCGTATGGGTGTTGATTATTCGTTTACTCAATCGTTTATTTAATCGCTTTACTCTTTAATTAATATAGATATTTAGTTTCAAATAACTTCTCACACATTGCATCCGTACTTATGGATTCATTGCAGCAGATTATTTCAGTATTTTATAGGCGGACGATTGGCTACCAAGATCGTGTAATATTGCACCCTGTGGGAATATGTATGGTCTGAAGTTTAAGCGTACATACTTTATGGTTAACATATTTACTGGGATATGTAATCGAACGACTTATCACACTTTTTCTCTTTTGTAGTTAATACATTACAACACGATATGACAACGTAATTGCATATAGATTTCCATATACAATAGTTTTTTCAAGGTAATGACAATCCAATTAATTGTAGAAAATTAACATATTTTGAGAATTTTCCATAAATGACAATTACTTAAAGATATACACTGCCGATTTTCGCCCAAAATATGGCCCAAAAGAACTACAAAGAGATGAAACCATAAAGGTTCGATATAAAATGTGTGGAAATGCTAAGATCTTTCAAAATATATCTTGCAACTTTTTTGCGGATTTTTCTCAAAATGTTCTTTCATTAAATCATGTCCACTTCAATTACAGACTACTAATAGAAATTTTAAGTCAAATCGGTCCAGCTGTTTCTTTAAAATAACTTTTGCAAGATTTTCGCGGATTTTTCTCAGAATTTTCTTTCATAAAAACCTTCCCACTATAATTACCGACAACTGAAAGAAATTTTGAGTCAAATCGGTCCAGCCGTTTTCAATTGATGCGTTAGTATACATTTTCATTTCTCCATTTTTATATATATGGATATATTTTATATGGATTTTGGATTTTACTGCTTAATTTTATACCATCCACCATGGGGGATATATATTATATTAAAATTTGCAATCCATCCACGGAATTCCAAAAGTGATGTATCATATAGTATACTAGCATAGCTACACAATACACTTTTGTGTAAGGTATAAATTGAAAATTGGGTTAAGTGTTACAAATATCCTCGACATAAAGATCCAGCGCATTATTAATTACATCTGAAGTAGCTGTAGTATAATATATTTCAGTGTGGTTGGAAACATCATTGGAAATAAATATCAGTACTATTATTTTAGAAATTTTGTAAAACATTTGCTTTTAAGAGTGCCTACACTTTAGTAATTGTGGTGTTCAGCCACCGTGGGTTGTGTTGTGATTTTCGGCCTATAATAGTAGCCTATAGATCAACCCAAAATTATTATCTGATCATCACTGAAAATAACCTATAATATCCTATAATACCTATAATACCCTGACAATATAGTTGTGTAGGGTATAAAAACTGCAAAATCAAAAATGTAACGTGAGTGACCGAGAAAAATCCTTCGCAAATAAAGGATATGCCAAATTTTGAAAGTTAAGTAATAATGCTTAATATCTCTTCTTTATGTAAAGAATATAAAAGGTCAAAATATTCGCACAATTCGCAAAGTTTTCCCTTTATAAGCAATGGTGTCTAGTGACCGCTCTTTTGTGGCTTTTAACTCGAAAGATAAAAACCGGAGACACTGAATTTGTTTACAACTGATAGTACTTCTAAAGTTCTACAAAAAAGTATTAAGGCAAATGGAGGTTCCTCTTAAGGGAGAATTGTAAAAAATGTAATTGTTGTTGATGTATTTAACATTTAAAGTTTGATTTTGCCTCTGAAAGTCGTGTAAGTGACTGCGGAAGTGCCCATATACCTTGTAAAAGAATATTCTCTAACGAAAAGACTAATTTTAATGGGGTAATTACGCAAAGCAGCTGTTTTTTTTAGTAGTAAGTCTTGTATGTACTACTACTCCACGTACATACATAAAATAAAGTGTCTATTTACGACAAGGTTTTATGCTCATTTGCACATAACATTACCCCCACTCGAGGTTACTGTCAATTTTGCAAACATCTTCATAATAAAAAGAGCTTTATCTAAAATATTATTATACGACCCCGAAAGAAAACACAGACAACAAGTTGTCAAAATTCAGCACTCCGTCAAAGTAACAATTTTACACTTCATAAAATTGTAAATATTCATAAATGGAAACCCTGGACTGGTTCAGGTCAACCTCATACTTCATTGGTAATTTAACGTTAACCAAAAAAAAAAAAAAAAAAAAAACGTGGAGATAACAAAATGTTGTCTGTAAAAAGAAATTTTAGTACACCCAAAAGTAATTTATAATCACTCAACAGCTTCAGCTATTCACGTGTTCATGACACACAAGCATGTGGACATATACGATAGCACATACATACGAGTATGCTACTTATTTCCTATGACCGCACACATTTGCTGTGGGATGGAATATGTTATGACCCTCGTGAATAAATAATGTGGCGCGTAATATGAACACAAAACATGGTTTTCATCCAAGAATTAGTCAAGCTTATAAGATTATGAAAGCCGTCACGTGGATATAATGTTCGCAAGAGGACATTCAATGTTAAAATATATATACAAAATGTTTCAATGAAATTACCACATAAAGCTACATTGATTATATAAAACATGTGCTTTTAAAAATCATGTAGTAATCCTTAGTAAGTTATAAGCTATACCTATATACAAACCGAACGAAATGATATATGGAAAATTACAAAATTATTTTAAAATTCCATAAAAAAATTTTAAATTTTTTTTGCGAGCACATTCATAGGTTAAGGAAAATATGCTGATTCGAAATCTGTTCGCGTTCACAAATTCGGATGCCGCGCACAAAATATATTGTATATTATTATCATATTAAATTAATTCCTATTTGTTGTAATTCGCGAATTTCTCGGCAAATGGTTAAACACATTTGTTTTCCTTGCATACTTGTCAAATCCCATTGAAATACGGCTTAATAGTCGTGAAAAACAAAAAAATAAACCTGAAGATATCTGAAAATAAAATAGTAGTGTTGGCGGTTTATTTGGGATACCATTTGTATTTTGTTTTTGCAAAATAGTCAGGCTTAATCCCAGTTTGTGGTTTTTATAAAAAAAAAACAACTATTAATAGTGGGGAATGTATGACATTATTTGCTAAGTACTTCGCTTTGTTACAAGAGCTTTCTCTTTTCGTATAGAAGCAATAGCTTCTGGGGAGAACATCTCAAAAAAAAAAAAAAAAAAAAACTAAGGGAACTCATGAGGATCAGGGGCGTGATCCGAAACTATAGTTTTCCCTGCCATATCCCTCGGCAAACAATGTCATACATTCCCCACTAATAAATAGTTGTTTTTTTTTATAAAAACAACAAACTGGTATTCAGTCTGACTATTATATGAAAATAAATTAATTTGTAACCAGTAAGGAAAGTTCTAAAGTCGGGCGGGGCCGACTATGTGATACCCTTCACCAATGTCGGTACATACAAGATATGTTAATATCTACAATATCCTGTAGATATAGAAATTTCGCATACATCGGTCGGGACCTAATTCAGTATTCTGTGCAAACTTTTGCTTCAATTGGAACAATATTGGAACTTTGGTGCACAATTTACTTTAAATCGGACGAAACCATATACGGGAGCTATATCTAAATCTGAACCGATTTCAACTAAACTTCGCATTCACCAATGACCTAATTTAGTACGCTGTGCAAAATTTTGTCGCAATCGGATAAATATTGGCAGTATGGAGCTTCATTTACATAAAATGGGACGAAACTATATATAAATCTGTACCGATTACAACAATATTTTACATACATTCAGTACTCTGTGCAAAATTTTGCTTCAGTCGTCTACAATTGGGAGTTTGGTGCACTATTTACATTAAATCGGACGAAACTATAAATCGGAGCTATATCTAAATCTGAACCGATTACAACAAAACTTGGCATATAACTATCTAGACCTAATTCAATATTTTGTCTCAATCGGATCAATATTGGGAGTTTGGTGCATCAATAAGTTAAAATCGGACGAAAATATATATGGGAGCTATATCTAAATCTGAACCGATTTTCTCCAATTTCAATAGAGTTCGTTCTTGGGCCTATTAAGTGACCTGTGCCAAATTTCATCCAAATCGGATCATAAATGGGACATGTACTTTGTTAACAAAAATACATGCACGGACGGACGATCGAACTATTTCGATTTGTTTTTCCTGGTACAAACATATGCACAAGGGAGGTTTGTTACCATATACGACTACAAACAACCAAATTACAAAGAATTTGGTTGAAAACGCGCTCAAGAACCCCAAAATACCGAAAATTGGGGTGTATCCTTGCATGGGGGCTACCCGAAAAATGGACCTATATTTATAATTTATAATGGAGAGATTTGATACCTAATAAGAACTCGACGTACTAAGTTACAGTCAATTCGGTCGAAAAATACGATCAGAATCCCCAAAATACCAAAATTTTGGGGGTACCGTTATATGGGGACTACCAGAAAAACTGGACCTATATTTATAATTTTTAGTGGAGTAATTTGGTACCCAATAAGAACCCAATATACAAAATTTCAGAGAATTCAGTTAAAAAACGAGCTCAAGATCCCAAAATACCGAACATTTGGAGTACCCTTATGGGGACTATCCAAAAAATTGAACCTATATTTATAATTTTTAGTAGGGAGATTTGCTACCCAATAAGAACTTAAAGTACCAAATTTCAGCGAATTCAGTTAAAAAACGCTCTAAATAACCTCGAAATACCGAAAATTGGGGGGTACCCTTATATGGGAGCTATGCCTAAACGTGGACCGATTTTCTCCAATTTCAATAGGGTTCGTCCTTGGGTCAATTAAGTGACCTGTGCCAAATTTCATCCAAATCGGATCATAAATGCGACCTGTACTTTGTTAACAAAAATACATGGACGGACGGACGGACATGCATAAATCGACTCAGAAAGTGATTCTATGCATATTCTCAAAAGGAACCATGGGTCTATCTCGATTATTTTTGCCTCTTACAAACATATGCATAAAGACATAATACCCTGTACCACAGTGTGGTGAAGGGTATAATTAAAACAAAACGTTTATTTGAATTTTCGATTTTTTTAGTATGGTTAACGAAATCCGGGTTTGCCTGAATCTTCTAAAATATGCGACGCTTTCTTCTGCAAATTCTTTTAAATTGTTGTTAAATATCGTTCGATTCATCCGATAAGAGTTTCGACTTTAAAAATGACTCAATATATTACACGTACTATACATCAAAATGATCCATATTAAAATGCATGCAATTCGCGTATTCGTTGAAATCAACTGATGCGCATGCGGTTTTCGTATAAACCAAATCAATCTCTTCCAATAATTATGCATATTTCGACGTTTCATTTAGCGGCCAAAGTGTGCCGCTCGTTGCATTTTACTATGCAAAAACCATAAAAATGGCTAAAAATGACGCAAGGTGCAGAAGATTTATATGCGCATCTCCTATAAAAATACACAAAAGTACACCTATTTTAAAAGAATTGTTTAAGAACCGCGGATGTGCCGCCACAATCAATTTTGGACAAAGTACGCATATTATACGCGTATCGATGTATTTTTGACCTATTTTCACACAAATTCGCGAATATGATAATCCAAGCACGAATATATGTAGAATCAATTCGAAGAAAACGCGATTATATCCGCGAATTTGTCAAAATAAGTTTTTTCAGTTTTTCCTACATTGAAGGTACCTATATCCGCCGTTTTATTGGGCGGAATTGAACATGACTGAGCTCATTAGATTCGTAAAAAAATAAAAATCACGCGGGGTTCTACGGCATTTAAGCGGACCTTCTTGAATTTAGACTCAAAAAATTGTTTTTTTTTTTTTATAAAAATTTTCACACCAAATTTTCGTCTTTGGAATTCAATTGCAAATAAGCTACGGTGAGCACATTCATCAGATATACACTAAACGAAGCAAAATCAGGAGTTCTACAATCCTATAATCAGTTTAGCCCATTATCTGGTTGCGCGTCCTGATTATAAGAAAAATTCCAAAAAGACCAAAAATCCGCTTCGAAATGTCAGCATCCGTTTTGGGTAGATGCGGTGATTATATCGAAACATCATACATTATAACCATATTGTCCATGGGGTATTCTTTAACTTAATCACTGATTACATGTGCTTACGATGTGTAGTTTAGACACATATCAGGAAAGAACACAAAAAACTGGCAGGGTTCAACATGTTTTCACCCATTTTTTTACTTACCACCATCGCAGATTCCACCCAACTTATTATTTATTATCGATATTTTAAGATTTTGACAAGAACACTTCATTTTATAAAAATGAATTTAAATTATATCCAATATGTTCATATTTCGCGAGTTATGAGGTTGCAAACCTCAGTTTCAAGGAATTTCAAAGAATTTTGTAATTTCCCATATGGGAACTGCATTTTGACCGATACAAAACAAAAACCAAAAATGAAATGAAAAATGAATATGCCTACCTAGACCAAAACCAAAAATGAATAAATAAATAGAATATACCTACAATTTTATGTAATTTCCGGATGAATATAACATACAAATACACTGAAATATCTGGCCACGTCGCTGCAATATATCACAATGTAGTATATGATCAGTGTGGACATTTTAGCATTCCTAAATTTGGCATTTTATGTTTTGATTTAGCCGCAAAATTTTTATTTAACATTTAGCATATAATTTAGCATTTTGCTGTTACGAATTTTCCATTTTTATACCCTTCACCACACTGTGGTACGGGGTATTGTGTTTTTGTGCATATGTTTGTAACAAGCAAAAGGGATCGAGTTAGACCCATGGTTCCTTTTGAGTATAAGCATAGAATCACTTTCAGAGTCGATTTATGCATGTCCGTCCGTCTGTTGATGTTAAATTGTAAACAAAGTACAGGTCGCATTTAATATCCGATTTGGATGAAATTTGGCACAGCTCATTTATTTGGCCTAAGGACGAACCCTCTTGGAATTGGTGAAAATCGGTTCAGATTTAGATATAGCTCTCATATATATTTTCGTCCGATTTAATTTGCACGTAATTTGGTATATAATTAATCTCTGTCAAGTTTCCTTGAAATCGGTTCAGATATAGATATATCATAAATAATTTAGATATATTCATGTTAACTGTACACCAAGTAATCAATGGATGTCTGATTGAGATTAAATTTTAAACCATGCAGAATACCAAATAACGTGTGTCAAGTTTTATTTAAATCGATTTACAAAATTTAGCATAGCTTGCAGAATGACATGTGACATCACACATTTAGTTTCGCCCGATTCCATTTCAGTGGTCCTCTAAAGAGTATATGTCTATTCTATCTACCGGTTATTGTATATATTATCATTGTATATATTATCATTGCCATAGTCACCAAGTGTGAAATATGCTTCATCGCTGAAACAAATTTTGGGCCAAAAATTGCCGCTCCCGCCTGTTGTTCAAAGCACAATTCTGTGCTTTTCTGGCGAATAGTTTCGCCCAAATAGTGCATAAATTCAAGGTAGTATTCTTTATTGGCCTTAAGAATTCGTGATTCAGCACGCCATTGCAGATGAAGAAAAGACTGAGCATAACCTTCACAATTCTACGATTTGCTTGTCATGCATCCCCAAATCATTATTGACATTTTTCCAAATTTGACTATTGAGATGATATCTGACCCGAGGACGTCGTTCGGGATACGGCTAATTGTTCATAAGCGACCAAATCATTAAAAAATAAAAATCTTAGGACCACTTGTCTAGTCGGCAAGTCCGACTTTTGGACCTTCTTTACTGGTTTGTGGTATAGGGTATTATGTCTTTGTGCATATGTTTGTAACAGGCAAACGGAAACGAGATAGACCCATTGTTCCTTTTGATAATTACATAGAATCACTTTCTGAGTCGATTTATCCATATCCGTCCGTCTGCATATTTATGTTAAATTGTAAACTATGTACAAGTCGCATTTAATATCCGATTTGGATGAAATTTGACACAGCTCATTTATTTGGCCCAAGGACGAACCCTATTGGAAAAATTGGTTCAGATTTAGATATAGCTTCCATATATATTTTCGTCCGATTTAATGTAAATGTTGCACCAAAGTCCCTATATATCGAAATTTTACACAGCGTACTGAATTAAGTCTATCATGATGTGTGTTATGTTTCCTGAAATTCAGTTCAGATTTAGATATAGATCCCGATTTTAGTTAAATGGTGCACCAAACTCCTAATGTTTGTACGATTTACACGAACTTTTGCACAACAGAATTGCGCCGTTGCGTTTTGTTAAAGTTAATGTAGATGCAGACAGAGCTTTTATATATATTTCAAACGGGTGTCTGAATGAGATTAAATTTTGAAGAGTGCATCCTACCGAATAGCGTGTATCAAGTTTGTCCTAAATCGATTTACATAAATTTGGCGACGTTACGAGACATATGTAACATATAACCATAGTTGTGAAGGCTAATATATAGTCGGCCCAGTCCGACTTTACTAATTTCTTTACTGGTTTTTTATTATATCGTTATTTATTATATCATTTCTAGATGCTCTCAAAAAAAAAAAAAAAAAAATTCTTTCAGTCGAGGTAACCTAAAAAAATTCGAGAAAACGCGCAAATTTGACCTATGACGCATTTTTATTCCTATCATATCAGCAAAGGCTTTCGTAAAAAAAAAGAATTTCCACCTTACCACCATGATGATGAATATTATTATAGATGATTCCAATGACAACCTCAGTTAGCCAGGCGTTATATTAATATTTATTAACATTTTAAAACGTGTCACTTTATTTTCTCAACACAAATTCGCATTACATGACCCCCACCAGTTACTACCACAACGAGTGTTTTCAATCACTGGAAAAAAATCTCTTTAGTGCTCCTATAAATAAAATACAATTGAATAA
>NW_026873645.1:0-14904 GCF_032173495.1 Musca vetustissima | reverse complement strand
TCTCGACTATCTGAGTCGATGTAGACACGTGTCCGTCCGTCTGTCCATTACAATTTGTAAACACGATACAGGCCACAGTTATGGACCAATTTTCTCGAAATTTTGCATGTATGATGGGTTTTTGGTAAAGATCGGTTAATATTTATTATTTAATATTTTTGTCGGTTTTTCTGGTTGCTCCAGAATCTGCAATTATGGCCCGAACATCGTGAATTTGTACAGGGAGAAGGGGATCGGGCCAAAGGATGAGCATTTCAGTTTTGATAAAGATCGGTCAATATTTAACGGGTCAAATGGACCCTGACATTTGTGTAAAAAATTACAAAATTTGTATTCTATAGCGTATATATTTACCCCTGAAGGACATAGACCCGATAAGATGGTAATGCATCCAATAGGAGTGCTTGACCTTTAAATCGATACCAATTTTATTGTCGTATGTACTCGGTTGTGGGAGTTACACTTAAATATTTACAGGTGTTTACGTATTAAGTTATTATTTAGAAACCAGATGGCGGAAATATAGCGCTGATCGCTTTTAAATGTTTTATGAGGTTCCAGTTATGGTCAAGGAAAACGCCTATAATTTTCGGTGAGGATCAGATAATAATTTTGGGATGAATGGATCGAAAACTTTTTTTTTGGCTTTTTCGAGTCGATCTATAGGCCGCAGTTGAAAGCCGAATATCACAACCCACGGTGTAGGGAATCTGGTACTGAATATTAGTAATATTTGTTGGCCTCTAGTCGGTCAATAGGGTGCAAATATCGCGAAATATTGCCCAGGCTCAGAATATAGAACCGCAGAATGTTAGATTTTCGTGGAAGTTGTGTAGGGTATCATGTGGTCGGCCCCGTCCGACTATACTGCTCCGCTCACTGGTTTTACAATTAAAGCACGCATTTCGAATTTCTCCATTGTAAAAATTGCGGATACGTCTGTTTGAACATATGTGTCTATATGAAGGAGTTGTCAGATCGAATCAAAATTTAACATGTGTTCGTAACAGAGATGGAATTTTCCACAACATAACATTTTTTCTGTTTATACCGTGCTTTTTGTGCTAGGATAAGAACTTTCCGAACTGCCCTCGTATATTAACACTACACAAGAATTCTGACCGCAACGGAAATCTATATCTATACTAAATTTGATATCATTTGTTACCTTTGTTGATATTGATTAATATTAATTTCCAACAATCCAACACAAATCATATTTCCCAAATTCAGGATTCCATCCGGATCGGTTCACCCAAATCCCAATTGAGCCAAATTTAGCACACATTTTTAGAATTTTGCAAAACTTCCTACATACCCTAATCCTAAACCCCAACAGTGATCCCGTCCCCAAATTACAGGATTCCAATTCTACCGGTTCACCCAAAATTCAAATTGTAGCATTTAGTGCATCTAAGTACGAATTTCCGAAACATCCTTCATGGACCAATTCTACATTTCAAACGAATTCTTAATATTTATTCCAAATTTAAAGATTTTAGCTCTATCGGTTCACTTAAATCCAAACTGTAGCAAATTTAGTACCATTTAGTCCACATAAGCATCATACCCCAATTCTACACTCCAACAGTTATCTTATTTCCAAATTAAGGTGTTCCAGCTCTCTCGGTTAACCTAAATGCAAATGCAATCAAATTTAGTACTTTTCGTACACATAAGTACAAAACTACCAACATATTTCTATTCTACACCCCAACAGGAATCTTAACTCCGTTTTTTAGGATTAGGATTTAGCTCCATTGGTTCTGCCAAATTTAAAATTTGCTACCTTTTAGTACACATACACATAAGTACGAATTCACAAAACTTACTACATATTACAGTTCTACATTTCAAAAGGTATATTTATTTCATATTTTTACTATTCCAGCTCTTAATCCAAATTGTGTTAAATTTAGTACCCATAAGTACTAATATCCCCAATCCTACACTTCAACAATAATCTTATTTCTATGTTTCAGGATTCCAGTTCTATCGGTTCACCGAAATCCAAATTGTACCAAATTTAGTACCATTTAGTGCACATTAGTCGAAATTTCCAAAACCTTCTATGTACCCCAATCCTACACACCAACAGTGATCCTAATTCCAAATTTCAAGATTTCATCTCTATTGGCTCACCAAAAATTCAAATTGTAAAAATTTTGGAATACATAAGTACGAATATCTCAAACTACCAACAAACCTCAATTCTACAATGCAATATTAGTCTTATTCTCAAATTTCAGTGTTCCAACTCCATCGGTTCATCCAAAATCTAAATTGTACCAAATATAGTACCATTTAGTATTTGTCATACACATAACTAAAAATTTTTAAAACTACGTACATATTCCAATTCTACACTCCGACGGTAATAGTAATTGTACATGAGTACACCTTTCCAAAACCACCTACTTATATCGATCCTACTTTCCAACCTTAATTCGTAATCCAAATTGCAAGTGTTTAGCTCTATCTATTCGCATGTTACGAAATTGTAACAAATTTAGTACATTTTATTACTTTTCGGATACTAATATTTCGAATTTCCAAAAACCCTTTGATACACATTTCCTACATTCCATCAATCCAAAGTGTTCTAGAGTTCTAGCTTCACTTAAATCCAAATTTTATCCAATTTAGTACCATTAAGTATCTATAAGTACAAATTTCCGAATTTACATCCGTATTCAAATCCTACACTCCAACAGTAGTCTTATTTCAAAATTTCCGTGTTCCATCTCTACCGGTTCACCCATAACCAAATCGGTCCAAACATAATGTAATTTATTACATTCGTACATATATGTACATATGTCCGAAACTACCTACATATCGCAATCCTACACTTCGACGGTAATATTAATACAAATTTCAACATTTCAGCTCTATTTGTACCAAATTTAGTACGGTTTAGTACTTTTCATATACATGACTCTACACTTCCTAAATCACTTCCTTGTATCATCGACCCAATTTCTCAAACTTAATTCGCATTCAAAATTTCAAGTGTTTAGCTCTATGTGCTACGAAATTGTACCAATTTTATTATTTATCGGATGCTTATAGTTCGAATATCCAAAACACCGTTTGGTACATCTGTCCTACACTCGATCTCATACCAAATTTCATAACTCGACCGGTTCGCCAAATACAAATGGTAGATAGAATATTTAGTACTTTTTGTGCCGTTCTAGTACGAATTTCCAAAAACCCAGCCTGTGAAACCTTCGGACTAAGAGCGACATTCATCCCATGTTTCACGATTCAAGTTTCAGCAGTTCCCTATGGGCGTTAATGACAGTCAGTTTATCACTTTAGTCTTTTATTAGTATAGATTATATATATTATATTTTTTATGTAAGAAACCTTCAGAATACCCTCGAACCATTGCTGCAACAATTATAAAAATCGGTTAAGTATTTCCTGAGTTATTAGCATTTGAAATCTACCATGCGCTGAAAAATACTTCCTGTGCGGTGCTGGGCGTCTATTACCTAAAAATTAAAATCCACACAAAAATCGATATTGTAAAACTGGCAAAATTATTTTTTTTTCTTCATAACAGCTGTTGCATGTGTGTGTAAATAATGATATATTTCATTACATATGTACATAAATCACAAACAATTCCACCTACATATCGAGCAACATGAAATTGAACCACGAACAGTTTTTGACCTAAAAGTATGCTATAATTTTCTTTATAAACCAGCAGTCATTCTGAAAATTTGTCGTTTTCAAAAGACCGATTTTTGTGTGGATTTTTATTTTCAGATAATAGGCGCCCAGAATCGAACAACAAGTATATTTCGGAGCATCATTGAATTGAAATGCAAATAACTCAGCAACTACTTAACCGATTTTTATAAAATTTGCAGAGATGGTTATTGGGAATTGTAAAGTTTTATTCCATATTGACAATGCTTATATAAAACTATGTTATATATTAGAAAATTAACATTATATGAGAGTTTAAAGACGGACGCTTGCAAATCGACTCCAAATTGTATGAAGCGGATTTGGTTGAAATAAACGTGGGGTCTAAACTAATGTTTCAATGAGGCGTGTGTTAAATTTGTTTTATATCGATAAATATAGATTTACATGTAGCTCTCATACCTAAATTTGACCGATTTCATATTAACCTATGGTTGTCGGATTTTTTACATATTCTGCTTTGTTTTACATGAGTGGATTGATTGCAATCGGTCCATATATAGATATAGATCATATCGTCATCATAAATGCAAACGGACGTAACTACACTTTGACTAATTTTACAGGAGAAGCAAAAAACGTTATAAAATCTATAAAAATGGAGCATGGCTGGAAATTTTTTCAAAGTTTAAGCGGACTATAGAACCGGTTTTATTTAAAAAAAAAACATTTTTTTTAAAGGTTTTATGGCAGCTACGTCCTTTTGACATGATATTTTCTGAAACAAAAGGACGTAACTACAACACAGTTGTAGAACAACAACGTGACTAATAATTATCCGATTGATGATATTTTTTAAAACAAAAGGACGTAACTACAACACAATTGTAGAACAACAAAGTGACTAATAATTATCCGATTGAGACTAAAATTTGTACAGCGTACCAAATTTAGTTCGCAGTGACGTGTGTTAAGTTTTGCTGAAATCTATTCAGATTTAGACATAGCTACCACACATATTTTCGTCCGATATTGAGTTAATGGTGCACAAAAGCCTCTATATTTATTTCGATTTGCACGAAATTTTGCATAGCGTACTGGATTGAGTCTATATTGATGTGTCTTAAGTTTCGTGAAAATCGGTTCAGATTTAGACATAGCACCCACATATAGTTTCGTCTGATTTTGTGTAAATGGTGCATTAAAGCCTCTATATTTCTTTCGATTTGTACGAAATTGTGCATAGCGTAATGACTTGAGTCCAGAGTGATGTGTGTTATGTTTCGTGAAAATCTGTTCAGATTTCGATATAGCTCCCATATACAGTTTCGACCGATTTTATGTAAATTGCACTAAAGACATTAAATATTTCTCCGATAGCGAAAAAATCCACGCCTATTCTGACCATTGAAAATTTATATATTCGACCATTAAAAAATATTAAAAAGAAATACAAGCCTATTTTAACCATTCAAAAAAACAATTCTTTAAAAATCAACGGCAAAAGTGGACCTTGAAATATCCACGACTTTTTGTGGTCCTTTTTTGTGATCCTTCAAAAAAATATTCTTAATAAAAACCCAGACAGGCGTGGCGTCCTTGAAAAAATATCCTTAAAAAACACGCCTGTCAGTGGTCTTTGAAAAATGTTATTAAAAACAACGCCAGTCTTTTGTCCTTGAAAAATTTTTCTAAAGAAAATCCACACCTGTCTGTGGTCCTTGAAAAATATTTTTAACAACTTTCACGCCTGTCTGTGGTCCTTGAAAAATAATCTTAGGAAAATTCACGGCTGTATGTGGTCCTTGAAGAAAATATTCTTAAAAAACCACGCCTGTCTGTGGTCCTTGAAAAATTATTTTAAAGAAAATCCACGCATGTCTGTGGTGCTTGAAAAAATATTCTTAAAAACACGCGTGTCTGTTGTCCTTTAAAAACAATTCTTAAAAAACACGCCTGCCTGTGGTCCTTAATAAAATATTCTTCAAAAAACCATGCTTGTCTTTGGTGCTTTAAAAAATCATGACTTTGGCCAGGCATTGAAAAAAAATTATTTAAAAAATCCATTTCCCTAAAGTGGGATTTGAAAACTATTCTTTAAAAATCCAGGCCTGTTTTGACATTTAAAAAATTAATCTTTTAAAAACCCAAAACTTGAAAAAATATTTCTAAAATTATTATAAAAAAACACAAGCCAACATATTTTACTTCCTGGTTTATTTTTTTTAATTTATATAAACAAAAAATGTTATCCATATTTTATATGTTGGGATTTTATAAAAATATTAATTCCCGTGCCTATTTTTCCAGTGGAGTTTTCTTAACAACATTATTTCTCGATATGAGCACCAATATTTTGCTCCGAATTTTAATCCTGGAATATAGTACGGAGGTGGAAGCCCATAGTTTGTCAATTAGTTTATATTCTAAAAACGTGTTCTGGATGCCTGGTGTGTTTGCGCAATTTTTTCAAACTTTAAGCATGGCTTCATTCATCATTCTTTCCTGTACACAACTACTAAATTATTAAATACTACTCATATTAAGTAAAGAAAAGTTTTATGTAGTTAATTTTTTCATTATGTACATTATTGATTGTTTATTGAAATAAAACAAAGAAACAGATTTAGAAACAAATTTAAAAAATGTGTTTTATTTACTGGTGGACGTTTAACAAATCTCTTAGTGGGGGTTCTCAAATATTTAATTTTTTCTTCCTGGCTCCCAATGAGTTTAGAAAAAAAACTCCAAAAAAATGTGGTGCATTTCGGCTAAATTTTACAAAAATACCAGGTGCTCAGGAAAAACAGCAAGTTGCCCGCAAAAAATAAAAATTTCGAAAAATTTTGATCTGGCAACTCCCTACCTACGAAAAAATTCGAGCGCCTAAAAGTATGCAACATGTTTTTTAATTTCTTTTTTACATTTTTTTATTTTTTGGCGGGCTACTTTCTATTTTATTCTGGGCGCCTGGTATTTTTGTTAAATTTACCTAAAAATACAGAAAACCAGGCGAAAGAAAAATTGTGACGTCATCACAGAAACATATGTGGAATATATACTTACCGCGTTTCTGTATACTTAAATAAAAACAAAATAATGTTTTTAATAAATTCTTTTTTTCTTTTTTATTAAATAAACTTTGTAAAATACATACATGAATATTCATTTTAATAAATAATTTTGTAATTTAAAGGCGGACCTGCCATATTTTTGATCCTTTTTGATTGTCATCATACGGAAATCCGAGCACATACTACAATTCACAAAAACCTGGAATAAAAAATAAAAGAGAAATTAAAAAATATATTTGAATAAATTGGTCTAACTAAAGCGTGAATTTTTTAAAGAATACAATTTTCTTGTTGTAATCACGTTATCTTCTGAATGAATTGAGATAGGGTGCTGAAATTTTGCATAGGGTTGTCTTTTGTCTGCAGGCAGTTCGAAGATGGGATAAGGTCCGTTAAGATAAATTCAGTATTTATCTAGCAAAGACACAAACCATCAAGTTAACAGAGCTATTTGCAGAGCAAGGTTAACGTTAACAGCGCAATGTTAATTTTAATAAAGCTAATAAAAATTACTATTTTTTAAAAAAAATATTAGAATTATTAGTTATTTTTAATAAAAACATGCGTAACATTCAAAAATAAACTATTTATAAGATTATTGGCCATACTAAGAAAAACCCCTCACTCGTAATGGCATCATATGTGGCAAGACAATTCCGTATGCTTTTTTGTCCACTGCTCCTTCCAGGAAAATTCTGCCGGGACAACATGGGTATCATCGGAAAGCTAATGGAGAGTACTTTCATCCTAGCTAATAAAATTATTTAAAAATTCCGCCCGAGTTGGGCGTATTTAACAAAAACTGGCGAAGTCCTGGGGCAAGGATAATTATTTTGTCCACTGCTCCTTCCGGGACAATCCTGCCGGGACAACATGGGTATCATCGGAAAGCTAATGGAGAGTACTTTCATCCTAGCTAATAAAATTATTTAAAAATTCCGCCCGAGTTGGGCGTATTTAACAAAAACTGGCGAAGTCCTGGGGCAAGGATAATTATTTTGTCCACTGCTCCTTCCGGGACAATCCTGCCGGGACAACATGGGTATCATCGGAAAGCTAATGGAGAGTACTTGTTGTAATACCCATGTTGTCCCGGCAGAATTGTCCTGGAAGGAGCAGTGGACAAAAAGTTATCCTTGCACCAGGACTTCGCCAGTTTTTGTTAAATACCCCCAACTCGGGCGGAATTTTTTAACAATTTTATTAGCTAGGATGAAAGTACTCTCCATTAGCTGTCCATAGGTACCCATGTTGCCCCGGCAGAATTGTCCTGGAAGGAGCAGTGGACAAAATAATTATCCTTGTCCCAGGATTTCGCCAGTTTTTGTTAAATACCCCTAACTCTGGCGGAATTTTTCAATAATTTTATTAGCTAGAATGAAAGTACTCTCCATTAGCTTTCATGGGTACCCATGTTGTCTCGGCAGAATTGTCCTGGAAGGAGCAGTGGACAAAATAATTGTCCTTGCCCCAGGACTCCGGCAGTTTTTGTTAAATACCCCCAACTCGGGCGGAATTTCTTAATAATTTTATTAGCTAGGATGAAAGTACTCTCCATTAGCTTTCCGATGATACCCATGTTGTCCCGGCAGAATTGTCCTGGAAGGAGCAGTGGACAAAATAATTATCTTTGCACCAGGACTTCGCCAGTTTTTGTTAAATACCCCCAACTCTGGCGGAATTTTTCAATAATTTTATTAGCTAAGATGAAAGTACTCTCCATTAGCTTTCCGATGATACCCATGTTGTCCCGGCAGAATTGTCCTGGAAGGAGCAGTGGACAAAATAATTATCCTTGCCCCAGGACTTCGCCAGTTTCTGTTAAATACACCCAACTCGGGCGGAATTTTTTAATAATTTTATTAGCTAGGATGAAAGTACTCTCCATTAGCTTTCCGATGATACCCATGTTGACCCGGCAGAATTTTCCTGGAAGGAGTAGTGGACAAAAAAGCATACGGAATTGTCTTGCCACATATGATGCCATTACGAGTGAGGGGTTTTTCTTAGTATGGCCAATAATCTTATAAATAGTTTATTTTTGAATGTTACGCATGTTTTTATTAAAAATAACTAATAATTATAATATTTTTTAAAAAATAATAATTTTTATTAGCTTTATTAAAATTAACATTGCGCTGTTAACGTTAACATTGCTCTGTCAATAGCTCTGTTAACTTGATGGTTTGTGTCTTTGCTAGATAAATACTGTCTTTGCTATCTTAACGGACCTGATGGGATATATCGGTCCACGTATAGGCATAGCTCCCATATAAGGGTACCCCCCAATTTTCGGTATTTTGTGGTTCTTGAGTACATTTTTCAACCGAATTCGCTGAAATTTGCTACAATAGGTTCTTATTGGGTTCCAAATTTATCCACAAAAAATTATAAATATAGGTCCACTTTTTCTGGTAGCCCCCATATAACGGTACCCTCTAATTTGCAGGGGGTTTGATCATATTTTTCCACCGAATTGGCTGTAATTTAGTATTTTGAGTTCTTAATAGGCACCAAAACTCTCCACGGAACATTAAGAATATAGGTCCATTTTTTCGGATATACTCCATATAAGGGTACCCCCCAATTTTCGGTATTTTGGGGTTCTTGAGCGCGTTTTTAAACCGAAGTCGCTGTAATTTGGAAATTTGAGGTCGTATATGGTAATAAATCTCCCTACCAAAAATTAATAATATTTGCCACCTTTTTTGGTAGTCCCCATACCACCCCCTTTTTTATACCCTCCACCATAGTATAGAGGGTATATTAATTTTTTTTTTTTTCGTTTGTAACTCATCGAAGTAATCACTTCCGACCCTATAAAGCATATATATATATATCACTATAAAAATTCATGACGATATAGCCATGTCCGTCTTTCTGTCTATCCGTCTGTCTGTTGTAATCACTCTAGCCTCTAAACGAATTGAGTCTTTTGTGTGCAGGCAGGTCAAGTTCGGTCCACGTTTAGTCATAGCTCCCATATAAGGGAACCGCCGAAATTTCGTAATTTTCGGGTTCCTGAGCGCGTTTTTCAACCGAATTAGCTGATATTTGGTAAATTCTTATTGCATACCAAATACCTCCACTTAAAATTATAAATACAAGTCAATTTTTTCTGGTAGCTCCCATATAATGGTACCCCCTTATTGGATAAAATTTGGCACATCGCATTCATTTGGCCCCAGGACGAACCCTATTGAAATTGGGAAAAATCGGTTCAGATTTAGATATAGATCCCATATATATTTTCGTCCGATATAAGGTAAATGGTGCATGATGAGTGGTATGTTTCGTGAAAATCGGTTCATATTTAGATATACTTCCCATATATATTTTCGTCCGATTTTGAGTAATAGGGCACCAAAGTCCCTATATATCCTCCGATTTGCACGAAATTAAATTTCGTGAAAATCGGTTCAGATTTTGATATAGCTCTTATATATTTTTTCTTCCGGTTGTATGTAAATGGTGCCCCAAAATCCCTACATATTCTTGGATTTGCACGAAATTTGCCATAGCGTACTGGATTGTATTTAGAATGATGTGTGGTAAGTTTAGAATCGGTTCAGATTTGCATATAGCTCTCACATGTTCATATATATGTGTCCGATATTACATAAATGGTTCTCCAAACTCCTAATGTTTGTCCGATTAACACCAAATTTTTAACAATGTATCAAATTGAGACTTCAATGACGTTATTGCGTTTTGTAAAAGGTGGTGAAAATACAGCCATACCTTCCATATGTATTTGGAACGAGTGTCTGGGATTACATTTTTAACAGTGCCGAATAGCGTTTATCAATTTTGCTATAAATCGTTTTCCATAAATTTGTCCCATGGTACGCAGACGATTCTAAATCTCCCCGAATGAAATTAAATTTAGCATAAGTTGTAGGAAGACATGAGTAGGTTCCTTCAAGTGAACACTGACATGAAATTGTTAGGATACATATGTACACTATATACCCAAAGTGGTGTAGGGTCATATAGTCGGCCCTGTCCGACTTTACTACTTTCCTTAATGGTTTATTTTAAAATAGTTATCTGATTTGTTCGGCGTTTTGGGTTGGTTCTAAGACTCTGTTGTAATTATGTATTTCACCATCGGAGGATTTTGAGAACGTTGAACTATAGTCCACATTCAGGCCTAGCCCCCATATAATGATACATACCGATTTTCGATATTTTTAATATTTAGCGTAAAGACATGTATTCTGATGCAAAAATGTTAATTTCGAAATAAAGCTATATCCGTTCTTAATTAGGCCGAAATAAATCCTGTGTATATTGGTGATGACCTTATATAACTGTGACCTCTTAATTGCAGTATTTTGGAGATGTTCCACCCTACATGCGTCGTCAATATCGGACCACTTTCTGGGGTTTTTAGGACAAATATCCATTATCACTTTTGTGTATGTACCCTATATATTCGAGTATCTGGTATAGGTGGAGGGTATCCAAAGTTCGGCCCGGCCGAACTTAATGGTTTTTTCACTTGTTTAAAGAATATTTTTCTTATAGTGAATTTTTACAGGCAAATTGTATATGTAGGTCCATGTTTTGAGTTAGTCCCTCATAAAACACTCGCCATATTTCTGATATTTTGAAGGATTCAGTCGCGTGATCACAAGTCAGACAGACGGCTATTTGTAAATCGACTCCAAATTGTCTAAAAACGTATTTCTCCCAAAGAAACATGGGGTCTAAAACCAATATTTCGATCAGACATATTTTTGCCACAGCAAAGTGTAAATACCCTCATTAGTCATAAGGCTGAGTGTATAAAAATATCTTGAAAGTCTTCAAATTTTGAAAACAATACTCATGTCTCAATCTCAAACCTTCACATTTTACTCTTTCTTGTTAAATTACATTGGGTTTCAATTTTCTTACAACCCACAACCATTATTACCTCCTCAATCTAAACAGGCGTAAAATAATGTCCTTCCTTTGTTGCATATTGCTTTTATGCAAAGGACTAAACAGTTTAAGATGTGATTTCAAAATTGTTTTCTCGGATGGTCAGTCATATTTTCCCTAACACGGATGACGATGGTGGTGGTGGTGATGGCTAGCTCTGGTGTACTTGTTAAGGGTTCACATAAAAACCACTTTACATTGTGATGAAGAGATCATCATTGTGGGTGGTAGCTATGGAGTACACCAACAACTGGGCCAACAACAAATCTGAAATTGTTTAACAGCTGTGGCTTATGGCCAGCAACAAATTGTTATGATGGCCCGGCTATAAATATGAGTGGTAGTTTATTGGGGTTATCCTCAATGATGGCTTGTAATTCTTATCATTGTGTATTGCTCCCTCAGTACTCGTAGTAGTAGTCCTTGTTAATACCAATAGGAAACTGCTGACGGACTGACAGGGTAGTTGGTTGGCTGACTGGTAATTGCCTGAATATTTGAGGACTTTAATATAAAAAACACTTCCCAAAGTATTTTGCAATATTACAACATTTTCTATTGTTGGCCATTAATTGGATATATTCGCTTTATCCCAAGGATGTTTTACATTCTTCCCCAAATCTGTTTTCCCATTCTTTTTTTTTCAATTGTAAAATTTTGTTGCTGTTTTTGTTGTTGTTAATAAAAACTTTTCAATTGTTTCCGTTTAACCCTTCATTATTTTTAGTCCATTGTTGTGGCGTTTTCGATGTGTCTGTGTGTGTGGCAGCATGGAAAACTTTTATTACGTATTTTGTTCTATTCTCCAAACCAGATACCATCAGCAGTTAACTGAAACCACTGAATACCAACCACCACCAAAGTTAAATGTAACCAAATACTAATCGTATATTTGAATAGTTATTCGTGAATCTGGGAATAAAATGGGAATGGGACAGCAGTTAAATGCTCGCAAAGGGTGAAAAGTTTTGATAGCATTAAATCATTATTGCGATGTTATGAAATATTGAATATCCTGCGGCTAATATTGAGCATTTAAGGGATTTTTGGGTTTCATTTGAATTGGATTGAAATAAATGTACAGGAATTTGAATTTATATTTCTTTGACGGAATTTTTAATAAGGAAAGGAATCTTTTAAATTGATTAGATTGATAAGATAACAAAAATATTAATAAAGGAAAATTACTGCACTCCAAAATTTAATTATAATTTTATTTAAATATAAAATCCGTTCACTTTATCAATTTTTTATATCGAAGGAAATATCGATATCTCACTTAAAAACAATTAATTTTTAATTCCAAACTAGTGGGCTTACTTAGCTGGCTTGTTACAGAACGGTTGTTCCATAAGCTGAGCTTAAAAAAGATTTCCAAGCTCGTCGGTCTTGTGCGTAAGTCCACCAATGTGGAAGACCACGTTCCAAGATGTTGTTTTCAACTTGGTCTTTCCATCTAATTCGTGGCCTCCTTTTCAATTTGTTCAAAGGTGGCTGTTGCCGCTCGCAATGTTCGACCCATTATATCGATGTCATCGGCGTAGGGGAGTAACATGTGTTGTTTGGTGTACAGAGTGTCATTTCTGTTCACCTTTGCGTCTCGTATGACCTTTTCAAGTAGGATGTTAAAAAGATCACACGACAAACTGCCACCTTGTCTGAATCCTCGTTCGGTATTGAAGGGCTCCGATAGGTCCTTTCCGACTTTAACTGCTGACCTTGTGCCACTTAAAGTTATCCTACATAGCCGTATTAATTTTGCAGGAATGCCGAACGCAGACATGGCTTTAAACACCTCTGAACGGATAGGGCTGTCGAATGTGGCTTTATAGTCGACAAATAGGTGGTATGTGTCGATGTGTTCTTCGAGGGTCTTTTTCAGGATTTGGCGCAGAGTGAAAATCTGGTCAATGGTGGATTTGCCAGGTCTGAAGCCGCATTGATATGGTCCGATGATGTCATTGATCATTGGCTTTAATCGTTCACACAGCACACTGGATAGCACTTTATATGCGATGGGAAGGAGACTAATTCCTCTATAGTTGGCACATATCGTCTTGTCTCCGTTTTTGTGTACGGGACACAGGATGCTGAGGTTCCAATCATTGGGCATGCATTCATCTAGCCAAATTGTGCTAATCAGCTGGTGAATGCTCCTGACCAGCATCTGGCCACCAGACTTGAATAGTTCGGCTGGTAACCCATCGGCTCCTGCTGCTTTGTTGTTCTTGAGCCGATTATTTGCTTTTATGCCCTCATCTTGGCTAGTTGGTGTACACTCTATACCATCATCTCTTATTGGTTTTGGGGTATTTTCTTCACCGCCACTATTTGACACTAGAAGCTTTTCGAAATGCTCCTTCCAGATCCTCAACACGCTGTCTGTATCTGTCACCAGGTTTCCTTCTTCATCTCTACAGGAGGATGTGCCTGCACCAAAGCCTTCGGTTTTGTGTTTTACTCGTTGGTAAAATTTCCGGACTTCATTCTAACTCCTGTACATCTCGTTTTGCTCACGCTCACGTTTTTCTTGTTCTTTTTTCTGAAAATACGTTTCTCCTCTCTCCTTTTCTCCCGATAGTTCTCCATCACATTACGTGTTGCTTCTGTCTGTAGGGTTGCCCTATACGCTGCGTTTTTCACCTCAGTAGCATTACGACACTCCTGATCGTACCATGGGTTTCTTGGTGGTGGTTTTTGGTACCCAATTGCTGTTTTTGCTGCAGTTTGTAGGGAGTGGGCAATTCTTTGCCATTGTGCTTCTATACTATTATTGGGACAAGAAGTGCTTTCTTCAAGCAGATGGGTACGTTGAGCGGAGTATGCCTCGGCTACCTGTTGTGTTTGCAGCTTTTCGACGTCGAGTTTCCGTATTGTATTATATCGCACCTTTGCTGCAACATTAAGACGGGTGCGTACCTTGGCTGCCACAAGGTAATTGGTCCGAATCGATATTCGCTCCCCGGATCGATCGGACGTCTAAAACACTGGATGAATGCCTTCCATCTATCACAACATGATCAATTTGATTTCTCGTTGATCAGGAGAGATCCAGGTGGCCTTGTGTATGTCGAGATGCTTGAATCTGGTGCTGCTATCTACCATGTTTTTTGCTGCCGTGAAGTCAATCAACCTCATGCCGTTGTCGGATGTTTCTTCATGAAGGCTGAATTTTCCGACGGCGGGGCCAAAGATATTTTCCCTTCCGATTTTTGCATTAAAATCTCCTAGGAGAATT
>NW_026873644.1:0-14781 GCF_032173495.1 Musca vetustissima | reverse complement strand
ATCCACTTGAATGATGCCATAATGAGAGAACGAGCGAGAGATTTTTTGTGTCTGTTCTTAACCAAATAAAAAACTTGATTGACTTCTTGTCCACGAGCGCTTCACAATTTATAGATAACGACAATCGAAAATCTTGCCCGAAAAAATATTAATATATGTGTGAATAAATATTTATTTATGTCGACAGATGTGGCTACTGTGGGTATACAGTGTGGGAAATTTAAATATGTACAGTTGCGATGGAGAACTAAAGATGAGGAAATTTGATAAAAAAAAAACTATTGTTTACGGAATGGAGTCATAAGGATCAGGTGATATACTAACTAAAGAATATTCCCCACATAGGAAATCCTTAGAAAACCAATGCGATGGAAATACCCAGACAATCGAATATCAAGGCAAATTACTAATAAACCTCCATTGCTATTGAACAATTCTCGACTAGAACAAGGTTTATAATTCTCTCAACAAAATATTGAATTAATTCAGGCACACTATTGTTAATTTACATGAGCAAAACTTAGGAATAAAGGTCATGTTAACTTTTTACACCTTTTTAATAAAGTTTTAACCTTTAATACATTTTTTAACAAATTCTTAATTTATTTTTATATGATTGCTTTATATAAAATTGTTTGCAAGTCATGTTTCCTACATTGTTTTCTTTGCACTTATTTAAATGCCTCACGGTGTTGTTATTTGTAGAGATTTTAGTGTGGTTATGATAATATTTTAATTAGCATCTAGTTTAATAGGGGAAGTCCAATACGTATGAAATCAGCCATGAATTCAGTGAAGCATTTTGTTTTGTTTTCATTTTTTCAATTTTGATTCGAAAAGTAAACATCGTCAGAACCTAAGCAAATAATAATAACAAACAAAAAATCGTGCGATATTAAAAATGTATTTCGCGCATGTTTCTGTTTTTAATTTTTAGTGCGAAATCGTTTGTCGAAAAGCCCTTCTCAGAATTGATAATATATTTTGCAACAAATGGGGGTGTTTTTCCAAGATCTGACAAAATTTAAATCTCTATAGAGTTCGCTATATTTAATATAAAACTTCAATATACAGAACTTTCATTTTAATCGTAATCGTATTATTTTGGTATAGCCAAAATTTCATTAGTTTTTTTTTTAATATAGCAAAAATTGAAACATTTAAAGATATCATCTATTAAAATCTGAAATCGTTTATAATTCATCATAGGCTTCCCTTCACTTAAAATTGAGTGTCGGACAAGTAATCTTGAAATGTTTCTATTGCAAATACGCTCACAAGAAACGACTAAATGTAGAATCATAAAATCTGGGTCACAATTGGTGATAAGGGAAATGGGTCACTAATAAAGTGGAAAATAAATTTTACAAATTCAACTAATTATTTCGAATATCCCTTATAATTATACCCTCGGCCTTATGACTACTGAGTGTACAAACATAGTGATTCGTCAAAAATGTGCCTCATCTAATGTCGATTTCAGACAATTTGGAGTCGATTTACAAATGTCCATCAGTCTGTATGTCTGGACGGCTGGTGCGCACGATAACTCTTGAAGGGAGTAACTGATTTCATCCTAACATTGCACATTGAAATATTTTTAACAAACTTGAATCATGTTCGAAGATGAGACATATCGGTCCATACCTTCTGGTACCTCCCCCACAAATTTCGCTGAAAATTAATTTTATAATATCATATGAACGATTTGAACCAAACTTTGCACAACTTATTATATTTACCAAACCTTGATGTAGGTTCGAAGATGGGGCCCATTGCTTCATTCCTTCTGGTACCTATCACACAAAGTGTCAACAATTTGGTTATCGAATATCAAGTCCGATTTGATCAAAATTGATTTCAAAAGAAATATTACGATGTATGTTTCTTTTCAAATCAAATTTTCACCATCTTCGAAGGTGAAAATAGGTCCAATAGGTTTCTGGTACCTTCATCATAAAATGTTAAATATTTTTCTGAAAATTAATGTTATGATATCATGCGAAAAGAGTATTTGATTCAAACCAAGTTTTGTATAACCTAATACACGGACACACCATATATGTCTAAAGTTTGTAAATTAGACTTATAGGTCCACTCTTTTTAGTAGCTCACCCAAGTCAAAGGCCATCGGTTCACTCCATCTGGTACCTCCAATACAAAAAATGTTCAAAATCATTTTAACCAGTAAGGAAAGTAGTAAAGTCGGACGGGCCGACTATATGATACCCTTCACCACTATGGTTATATTTTACATATGTATCCTAAGAAATGTCGCCTTTTCGAGGGAAAACTGACATTAAATTGTCGAATTTAAATATGTGATCTTTATCTATAAGTGATCCGACTAACATCAACTCATACACATGCCTTTATGCAACCTATTTTAAATATAATTTCATTCGGGCGGATTTAGAGTAGTTTGCGTACAATGGGACAAATTTATGTAAATCGTTTTAATGCACTGTTCGCAAATTAATCTTAATCAGACACCCGTTCGAAATATATATGGAAATTATGTCTGCACTGCACCAATTTCAACAAAACACAATAACGTCATTTAAGTTTCAATTTGATACGTTGTACAGAATTTCGTGTCAATCGGATAAACATAAGGAGGAGTTTTATATGGGAGCTATATCTAAGTCTCAACCGATTTTCACGAAATTTAACACACGTCATTCTAGATATAATGGAGTACGCTGTGCCGAATTGCGTGCAAATCGAAAAAAATTTAGAGGCTTTTGCACTCTATTTATATAAAATCGGACGAAAACATATATGGGAACTATCCTAAATCTGAATTGATTTTCACGAATCTTAGCACACATCATTGCAGATCCAATTCAATACGTTATGCCAAATTTCGTGCAAATCGAAAAAATGTAGGTGCTTTGGTGCCCAATTAACATAAAATCGGACGAAAATGTATATGGGAGATATCTAAATCTGAACCGATTTCACACGAAAGGCCATCCTACATTCAGAACGTTGTGCAAAATTTTGTGCCAATCGGTCCAAATTTGACTCTTTGGTGCATTATTTCCTGAAAATTGGACAAAAATATATATATGGGAGCTATATCTAAATCTGAACCGATTTCAATAAAATTTGCCACGCGTTAGGCTACCCAAACTTCAGTACTTTGTGATAATCGGTGTAGCTTTGGGTATTTGGTGCAATATTTACTAAATATCGGACTAAACTATATATGGGAGCTATATCTAAATTGAAACGGATTTTTCCCAATTTCAATAGGGTTCGTCCTTGAGCCAAATTTCATCCAATTCGGATAATAAATGCGACCTGCACTTTGTTAACACTTTAACCTAGACAGACGGACCGATGAATATACATAAATAGACTCATATTCTCAAATGAAACCATGGGTCACATTGTACCACAGTGTGGTAAAGGGTACAAATAGGATGGATCGAATTTCCATCTGCGAAGCCTTGGCCAAACGGAATGAGATAGACATATTTCTTAAACGGATGGCGACCGGAGATGAGGAATGGATCACATACGATAACCCTGTGCGATCGTGGTCAAAGAGCGGTGAAGCATCTCCAACGGTGGCCAAACCAGGACTAACGTCCAGAAAAGTTCTGATAAGCATTTGGTGGGACTGGACGGGGATTATTTATTATAAGTTGCTTCCATATGGCCAAACGCTAAATTCTGATCTCTGGACCGTTTGAAGATAGCAATTGACCATAAACGCCCAGAATTGGCCAACAGGAGAGGACAACGCTAGGCCACACACATCTGCAGTGACTCGCCAGAAACTTCGGGAGCTTGGTTGGGAAGTTTTAATGCATCCGCCATACAGTCCGGACTTGGCACCAATCGATTATCATCTTTTTCTTACATTGCATAATTATGAAGTTATGAGAGAGGCATTATGAAGTTACCTTTAAAATGCCAATAAATCATACAAGAAAACGGTGTATATTTTGCTCAAATCGGACATTCCGAAGCATGTTAAATATAGTACTATAGTTCATATAAAAATTATGGTCCAAACATCGCTAATATTTACATGGAGAAGGAGATCGGGCCAAAGAATAAGCATGAATGTTTAGATAAAGATCGGTCAATATTTAGCGGGTCAAATGGACTCTGACTTTTGTGTGAAAAACGACAACATTTTTATTCTTTGGCGTATATATTTACTCCTGAAGGATATAGAGCCGAGAAGCTGATAGTATATCTAAGATGAGTGGTTGAAATCTATTATATTGTCGTATGTACTCGGATGTGGATGTTAAACGTACATATTTACAGGTCTTTACGTATTCAGATATTATTTAATAAGCCATTGTCACACTAGATGGCGAAAATATAGCGCTGATCGCTTCGAAATGTTCCATGAGGTTCCAGTTATGGTCAAAGACAACGCCTATAATTTTCGGTGATGATCAGATAATACTTTTGGGATGAAGTGGACCGAAAACTTTTTTTCGATTCAATCTATAGGCTACAATTATAAGCCGAACATCACAACACAACCCACGGTGAAGGGAATATGGGCAAGTAATTAAAAGGGATGTACTGAATATTGGTAATATTCGGAAAATATGTCAGTGTACGGAAGATGTGTTGTTGACCTATTACGATATATTACCCAGGCTCTATTACGATATATTACCCAGGCTCGGAATAAAAATCCACCAAAAGATAGAGTTATGTGGTAATTGTGTGGGATATCGTATGGTCGGCCTCGTCCGACGATACTGCTCCGCTCACTGGTTTATAAATGTTTTTTCTATGCCTGGACGTTTTTAATGAATATTTTTTAAGCCTATAAAAGGCGTGGATATTTTTATGAAAATTTTTTCTAGGCCTATCCTAGGCATCGATTTTTCAAAGAATATTTTGACAACAGTAAATATTTAATTATACATCACACATCCGATTATTTTCATCAATATAATTTGTATCAATTTAAAGTCAACCACTTTTTTAGTTTCTATGGTCTTCAGGAGTACGGATATGCGCCATGGAATGCAAACTTTGTCATTTGTCTTGGTGCATTTGACCCGCCATAGATTGGCCGATATTCATCGAAACAGCCCTGCATATTCTTCTAAATAACCTTTCCTAAGTAAAATTTCGTAGTGTTCCTATCATAATTGAAGCCACTAGAGCGACCTAAATACCAGACAAAAATAAAGTTGTTGGTCATTTGTATCCCCAAAATATTAACGGATCTTATCAAAAAAATTAGGGGTCTTCTTTGGCCCGAACCGTACCTACCTTAAAAATTTCGTAAAGACTGGTATATAACTGGACGAGCGGACACACATGTCTAGATCGACTCAGCTAGTCGAGATATGACGATTGGTATATTAAATGGTCTAGGTCTAGGATCAATATTTCCCGCGTTACAAATTCTTGGGGCCACACAGAACTATAATACCCTTAAAACATAGTTGTATACAAAGGGATTGTAAAATCTCTTTGGAAGAAATTGTCGGTATAGATTCGGTATATAATATATAATAACCCGCCATTTAAATTTACATAAGAAGTATTTCGATCATCATTGGGTTGAAATCATTAATTTGTTGATGTAGGGTATGCAAAATTCGTTTCACATATTTTTTTCTTGTAGAATTAACGCAACGCAATTTAAATTCAAATAAACTGCCGAAGAGTAGCGTTGCTTAAAATTAATATGAAAACAGTATGTAAATATATATTTAAACAATTAATATCACTCAATGACTAGTAAACAAATTAAAAAAAAACTTAATCATTTACAAATAAAAGTTGATTTATATTTGTCTAAAGCATATAAAATAATGTGAGTAGCTGGTGGTGCGTGGAACTGGTTAAGAACTAGATATTTTAGTTCTAGTTAGCACCTACATAGAAGTTACAGAAATCAATTGATGAAGACTAATTTTACAGAATTAAAAACGAACGAATTCAAAGGAATTATAAATTATATAAATTGTATATGGGAGATAATTGAAATGGTTTGGCATATTCTAATATCGTTTAGTACTCCCATTATGACAAAAGATGCAAAATTTTGACTTTCCCTAGATTTGGGTCTGCTGAACTTCCATTGCAACTTTGTTTGGCCGTTTGGCTTCTTATAAATTATATACCACCTTTTTTAACATAATCTGTTTTACCATAGCCTCCAATCTTTTTGTAAAATTTAGTTCATATTTTTTACCTAAAATTTTATACAAGTGATTTAA
This sequence comes from Musca vetustissima, assembly GCF_032173495.1. Classification (NCBI taxonomy): domain Eukaryota; kingdom Metazoa; phylum Arthropoda; class Insecta; order Diptera; family Muscidae; genus Musca; species Musca vetustissima. The sequence goes on along the minus strand of NW_026873644.1, from coordinate 8,566 downwards.
TAAAACAATAAAATTAAAATTTTCTTCAAAAAGCCGTAAGCCAATCATATGTTATTCAATCAAACTCAAATTACGCATATTATAAATTTTGAAAAAATATATATTTCTTAAAACTCACCTCTCGAAATGAACTGCAATTAATTACGGCTTCATTGTCCACTTCGATGTAGTTGTTGCTGGTAAACAAGTCATGTCTCAAGACATGAATATATATTTTGCCCAAGAAACATTTTCGATAGCATAGGGGGCGTATTTCTATTTTGTTATTATAATGAAAACGAAAAAAAAAATCCATTCACGCAATTGAATAATATATACGTATGTATGTAAATCAAGTCTTATATGTGTAGCAGTTTTTTGCTTCTTTTGTGGTGGTACTGGTACTGGCGTTTTCAAAATAAAATTGTGTCAATTAAAAATTTGAAAGGTATTTAGTCTTGGTTTTTTTAGACACTACACAACAGCAGACTCACAACACACAAACACACTGCGGCCCAATACTACAACAATGTAACAACATAACGATTTGTTTATTTTGACAGTGCCAGTATGGGAAGTTGGCCAAAATAATGGACGTTCTACATTTTAGATAATTTGCACAAGTTTTCTTAGTACAAATTACAGAATTACAATATTGCCGAATACTTGTTTGTGTGTGTCTGCGTTGAATTTTTATTTCAATTTTATTCTAACAAAATTCATAATTAAAGTCTTGCGTAATATTTCAAATAACTTAACATACATATGTCAGCACAGGTATTGAATTACAAAAAATAAATGTTGTTTCGAACTAAGAACCAATTTAATTGAAATTCACACCTTTTATGCATACATTTACGTTAATTAGAGAAACTGATTTGAAATTATTATTTTTGCGAATATTATCTATATTTCCATAAGTCTTTGAAAAGGGTGAATTATTTAAATAATAAATTAGTTTTTAATTAGAAACAAAATTGTTATAATTTGCTTTCCAATCTTAATATTAAAATATATTTAGAATGAAATTATTGAATTAAAATTCTGTTTTGATGATGATTGGAGTTATTCCCAGTCTTGGGAATAAGCTCCGCAGAATCTAGTGGTAGGTTAGGTTAAAGGATGTTCAACTATCAATCGTGTTATAGCTTAACCATGATAAATTTTATAGTCTAAGTATTTTAATAGGACCTATTCGGAAAAATGATGTTAGAGTACAATTTCAAGTATAATACCCAAAGTTCGTCATTTCTCACCAAAGCAAAATATGTAATCGTTCTAATTCCACTGTTACTTTTGGTTTCAGATGTTCCAGTTTAAACGCACCACCAAACTTCATACACCTGCATATAACTATATACTATTTAATTTTTCGGTAAGTAAATCCAAATTTTGTAATTATTACACTGTACACAGTTATCCATTTCGAGGTTTCAAAAGTGATATATGTTTCTTATTACAAAGTTTGATCGTTGACATTATGTGGGAAACACTACAGCATTTAAATTACCAAAACGCGAAATATTTTAAGCATTGACCATTTGACACCTATTTGGCGCCATAACTTAACGAATTGGTATTTAAGTGTTCTTTTTCTGGCTGGCCTATCTTCAATTACTTTACAATAATAATTTGTTGTACTATAATTCCGAATTCCACCTCTATTCCCTCATCTAATCGTCAATCGTACATCGAATTTCACTAAATTTAGTACTTTTCGTACCCATAAGTACGAATTTTCAAAAGTACCTCAATGCTATACTTCAAAAGTACCTCAATCCTACACAGTAATTTTTATTCCAAACTTCAGGAGTTCAGCTCTATCAGTTCACACAAAATCAAATTGTACCAAATTTAATACCGTTTACAGTACCGTAGAACCGTTTATAAATAAGAACTTTGAAAACTACCCCCAAATCTCAGTTCTACATTCCAACAGTAATTACACTGTGCAGCACTAAAATCTTGAACCAATCGAGACCCCCAAAATCTTGAAGCTTGTGATGGTGGAAGAAAATCCCTAGCTGGGTTTAGCATTATTAGCTAAGGTTTTTTTTTAAATTAATTTTTAAAATTAGCACAATTTTCAAATAATACGTACGTATTATTGAGTCTATATCTCGTGAACTATTTGAAATATTGCTTTTCTCTCTTAAGCAATATTTTTCCTCTTAATTAGATCTAAAAATTTTCTCTTGAGATAAAATCAATGAAACAACACCATCATACTGAAAATAGCACAACTGCAAAAAAATTAAAATTTCGACATACTTTTTCCATGTTTAATTTTTACTTCAATTTTGTACCTATTTATTGAAAAAAACAGCAATTTTTATTTCTATAAACATACAATTGGGAGTGAATTTCTTTGGTTAATCTTGATGAATTTGTGAGGCTATAACTATGTGAAGGAGTCAACCAATGAAATCGGGGTTTTAAGAAAAGTTGTTTGATTTGCTATTGGCTATCTTCTTGTCATATACTGTTTGGCCGAGTCAGTAGCAGTTTCTGAAAAAAGTGTGAAAAACATGGAAAAAGTATGTCTAAATTTTAATTAATAAGTAAGTATTTTTCAAAAATTGTGCTAAAATCCGCCCCAGTCGAATATTTTAAAAATGAATTAAAAAAAAACCTTAGCTAATAATGCAAAACCCAGCTAGGGATTTTCTTCCACCATCACAAGCTTCAAGATTTTGGGGGTCTCGATTGGTTCAAGATTTTAAAGTTGAAAAATGTGTCACTGTGTTATTATTCCAAATTTTAGGTTCGCAGCTCTCCCTGTTACCCAAATAATCTACATTCCAAATCTCTATCCAGCTCTATCCATTCACACAAATCCAAATTCCATCAAATTTAGTATTATTTCGTACTTTTCATACTTATAAGTAAGAATTTCTAAAAAAAACATCCAAATTTAGTTTTTTTCCTTCTCATAAGTACAAATTTCCAAAATTGTCTCAATCCTGCTTTCAAATAGTAATCGTAAATCCAAATTTAAGAATTAAAGCTCTATCTGTTTACCAAAACCCAAGTTGTGCCAGATTTTGTAATACTCAGTACTTTTCGTACCTATATTACAAAACTATCTCAATCCTACACTCTGACAGTAATCTTAGTTCATTCACATTCCAGTTCTACCCATTCACCGAAGTCCAAATTGTACTAAATGTAATACTTTTCGTAGCCATAAGTACAAATTTCCAAAACTACCTCAGTCATGCACTATAAATTAATAGTCTAAATTTATAGATTCATGCTCCATTCACCAACATCCTAATTGTACCAAATTTAGTACCATTTGTTTATTTTCGTAGACGTAAAAACGATTTTCCACAACATCCCCATTCTACACTTTAAAAGTAATTTTAATCGTACATTTCAGGATCCCAGCCCTATCTGTTCACATAGATCCATATTGTGCCATTTAGTACTTCTCGTACGTATAAGTTCGAATTTCCAACACTACATTAATCCTGTACTCTAACAATAATTATAATTCCAATATTATGAAGTGCAGCACTATCTTTTCAATTTTACTATATATAATACCATTTAGTACAGATACTTCCATATCTCAAGTCTACACATTGATCAAAATTTTAGGTTTCCAGCTCTCTTCGTTCACTCAAATCCAAATTGTACCAAATCTAGTGTCATTTAATACTTTTCGTACACAAAAATAAGAATTTCCAAAGCTGTCTCTATAGCTCAATCTTCAGCAGTAATCCTAATTCCAAATTTCAGTTTTTCCAAAGCCAAAGGTTCTCTGTTCACCACGCCATAAGTACGAGTTTACTTTCAGGATTTCAAATCTATACGCTCAACTAATAGTACAACTTAGAACTTTTCATACACGAATTTCTATAACCATTTCCATACATCAACACCTCTTCCCAACCTGTATTCCATATAAAATGTCCAGATTCTAGCCAAATATATGTACAATTAGAACTAAATTTTATAATGTTTAGTACTCTTCGTACACATATAGGTCGAAAAACAAAAAAAAAGTTGTACAGAAGTTTTCTAACTTTCTATCAGTGACCCACATTCCAAATTTTTGAATTCTGGCTCCCGTTTACCATATTTAGTACATTTCAGTACTAAACAACACAACACACCAACAACAACCCACGCTCAAAATTTCAAGCTTCTAGCACAGGGATGCACGCCACTGCACTCTAGCGGTCACCTCAACTCACACCAATTCTTACGCTCATTTGTTAGTCGTTGTTGAGACTTCAACAAGTAAACATGTCTATTGTGGTGCGCATCATTTTGCGGCCACGCTTAAGCGGCCCACACACGTCAAACATGTACGTTTGATCGGTGTGAAGCTGATAGGCCACAAAGGAATCAACAAAACTTTATTTCGGAATAAGTTTTTTAAAGAATGAAGATGGACTGGATAGTGACGACGCAAAACAGACCGATCATTTTTTTTTTAATTTTTTCACACCGGTGGAACGCAAATGTTTGACGTGTGTGGCCCGCTTTAACTAGTCTCACACATACATTTACAAATTGCCATCCTCTCACCGTGTGCATCACTGTTCTAGCATCAGCAGTTTCGTCTGGGCTCTCACTCTCACTTAATACTAAACTCTTTTATATATTAAGATTAAGAAGAAGAATTATAAGAATCGAAATATGTGTAGAAACTAAATCGTAAAACAGGTAAAATTTCAGACCTCAACTGTTTGCAGAGATGCTTTAGTTTTGTCCAAACTCCTTTCGATATCTCCGTCAATATATCAACATTTTAAAATGTTTTACATTTTCGATATCTCCGTCAATATATCAACATTTTAAAATGTTTTACATTTTATATAGAGCGGATAGAGTAACCAATTAAATCCAAATATTATAATGCACCTTATAATATTTTATTATTTTTTCGGAACCTTTAAGTGATTATTTATACTCTTTCGAGTCGAGCTTAATGATCTAAGTTTTGCAATGAAAAGGAATGCCAGGAGAAGAACCTACGTATCCACCATTATGTGTCGGGTTTCGCCATTGGTTAAGCGGCTCATCAGGCAAAAATGTGTCTTTAAAAATGTCGTATGTTGATAACTTGTATTTATTCCGCCCTGATGCGAAACTTGCATATGCGAATTAAATTCAAATTTGTCAAATTTCGACACTTGTCTTCATTCTAGAAACAGTCCTTTTCAAAGCAGATTTTTGTTGTAGCGATGGATAATACGACATTTGTAAAGCCACATAGCCCAATATGCCTAATGAGCCGCTTAACCAACGGCGAAACGCGTCGCATAATTGTGGGTACGTAGGTTCTTCTCCTGGCTTTCCTTTTCTTTGCAAAAATTAGATCATTAAGCTCGACTCAAAAGAGTATAAATAATCACTTCAAATTTAATTTCAAATGATCACTGCCCTTACAAGGCAAACTTTAAATAAAAAAAATTTCAGAACCTTGAAATCCTCTTCTACTGATGCCATCAGGGTCGTATACAGGATTTCACTGGGGGCTGGTGCTATATTAAGATTTTCTCTCTGGGAAAAATAAACTTTTTGTAAGGAAATAACATTGTGTGGGCGATTCGTTAACCTCCCCCCATTGCGTTTAGAAATATCGATAATTTTAAAATTTTTAAAGTATACCCATAATATATCGTATTAATGTCTTGAATTTTTAACCGAAGTGTCTGTAAATTAGAACCTATTGGCATTCTAGCTTCTCTAATTGTTGTGGTTTGTATTAACAAATGTTACTTCGTTCATAATTTTGTATCCTTTCACTCAACTTCCTGTCCAAAAAAAACCATAGGTGTAGTCAAGACATAACCTAGAAACCCGTTACGACCTACAATTAATCACTTGCAAGGATTAAATCTACACACACGCCCATTAATGTCAAAACTACCGAATAATTAATATTTCCATTATATTTATGTCTTTACATTAATCCAAATCCAAATTTATTAATGATCGTATTAATATTTAAATTAGAAGTAGCTGCATTCAAACCGAAAAAAAAAACAACAACAACAAAGTAAACAAATTTAGTTGTCTGCTAAATCAATCTTAATTCTTGTGCAGTATTGGGCCGTATTACCCACAACCAACTAAACACCTGTCTGGCATGCTATGCTTGGTATCCATTAACCGCGTTAATATTTCTTTGATAAATAACTTCACTTTCAGTTGTCGTTGATAAGAAGAAGAAAACCTTAAAAGGCAGACGGAAAAGTGTGGCAGGCCGTATTGGTTTGAAATTCATGGTGAACATGTTCGGAAACTTGCTGAATGGTTGGCAGGCAACGTTAAAAACTATTTCGATTTTGTTTTTTTGGTCACATTAGTGTTCTGCTCCTTCGATTGGTAAAACATCAGACATATGGATGTCTGTACATACCTGCATACATATGTTTGTGTAAATATAAAACCAACATCATTCAACTCTCAGTTTTTTTTCTCATGTTCATCTAATTGACAATGTTATTGACTTAAAACATCGTCGTGGTCGTCGCCGTCGTGCTGCAAAGTATTGAATGAAAATCGACTTGATTTGACTTTAGTTAAAACGATGCAAGTGCGTACGCCCCTCTTTCAAGATTCAAGTACAGAAAGTGTTGGCAGATTTTTTTTATTTTTTCAGAGTGTACTTGTCTTTTGCACCTTAAATTATTATTTTCATTTATCATTTCGAACATATTTCATTTCGTACGCATATTTTTTTCATTTTGCTGCACTTTTTCACTTGGCTAGCTGGCTGACTGACCGGCTAGGTAGCTTCGGCTGAATGTGAGCTTTATTTCTTTGCACCACACACACGCGCTTAACTCTTATCAAGTGCAACATAATGGAAATCGGCTGGGTTTCGAGTTTCGAATATTGTTTTGCCTCCACTTTGTTATGTTTGGCCCCAAAATACGAGTATCGCTTTGGAGGCAATTTGTTTGTTGTTGTATTTGTTGTTTTGCGGTTTCTTAGTGATCATTTTTTATTTATTTATTTTTTGTTTTCTTCTGATTTACAAAAAGATTACCAACCCGAATTGGATGGAGGGGTACAATTCGTATTTGTTTATTTATAATTTATAAAAAAATATGTCTGTCGTTCTGTCCTCTGTTCGTTGTTTATTATCGTTTTGAGATATTGCGCAATATTTGTTTGCCGTCTTTAGACTTTGTGCAAAAAATAAAATTGAAATAAATGAAAAGCCGATAAGAAATTAACACGATGTGGGAATGTTGTACTAAAAATATATATTATGTGGCAGACAGTAGCAAGTGTCATTATTTGCAAGATGTAAAGAAATTCAATATTGATTAATTTCTAAAGAATATTTTTTGAATTAATTTTTTGGACTATTAAAGGCGAGGGTTGTATCAGGGATATTGTTTCCAAGACTATCAGAATTTTTAAGAATATTTTTTCTACGACTTCCATTAGTGTGGATTTTTTAAAGTATTTTTTTCCAGGACTCTAAAAGACGTGGATTTTTTAAAGAATATTTTTTCTAGGACTACCATAAGCGTGGATTTTTTAAAGAATATTTTTTAAAGACTATCAGAGGTAAGGATTTTTTAAAGAATATTTTTATAGACTATCAAAGGCGTAGTATTTTAAAGGATATTTTTATTGACTATCAAAGTCGCCTTTTTTAAGGAATATTTTATAGACTGTCAAAGACGTGGATTTTTAAAGAGTATTTTGACAAGGACTCACACAAGGCGTGGATTTTTTAAACAATATTTTGACAAGGACTCAGATAAGGCGTGGACTTTTTAAAGAATATTTTTAAAGCTGTCAAAGGCGTGGATTCTTAAATAATATTTTTTCTACGGCTATCAAAGTCGGTAGACAAGGGCGTGGATTTTTTAAATAATATATTTTTAAGGATTATCAATGGTGTGCATTTCCTCCAATTTGAAATACCACGTTTCAATATGTTGTTTTCTACTTTGTCTTTCCATTCTACTTGATCTTTCTATTTAATTCGTGGCCTTCGCCTTCTACGGGAACCATCAGCAGGCTCGCTTTTATATGCCTTTTGAGCTGGGGCATTCTCATTCATTCTCACAACATGGCCTAGCCACCGTAGTCGCTGCAGCTCAAAAGCTGTAGTTATCAAGTTCCACAGTTGGTCCGAGTCTACTGGGCGTCTTGTATGACCTTTCCCAGCAGGATGTTAAAAAATATCACACGACAAACTGTCACCTTGTCTGAATCCTCGTTCGGTATTGAAGGGCTTCGAGAGATCCTTTCCGACTTTACCTGCTGATCTTCTGCCACTTAAAGTCATCCTGAATAGCCGTGTTAATTTTGCAGGAATGCCGAACGTAGACATGGCTTTAAACACCTTTGAACGGATAGGGCTGTGAAATTCGGCTTTATAGTCGATGAATAGGTAGTATGTGGGTCTTTTCCAGGATTTGGCGCAAAGTGAAAATCTGGTCAATGGTGGATTTGTCACGTCTGAAGCCGCATTGGTATAGTCCAATAATGTGATTGACCATTGGCTTCAATCGTTCACACAGCACACTGGATAGCACTTTATATGCGATGGGAAGAAGCCTATTTCCTCTATAGTTGGCACATATCGTCTTGTTTCCTTTTT